>NW_026623053.1:17573835-17876865 GCF_023065955.2 Ursus arctos
AGGCTGTGTGACCCTTGGACCAGTCACATCTTCTTAGAGAGTCAGTTTCTGTATGTGTAAAATTGGGGAATCAAACAATTTACTTGTTACTTGTCCAATAAGAGGGCTGCAAACACATAAATATTAGAGAGTTACATACAGAAGAGGGTGATACTTAAGTCAATGTAACAGCTTAAAAAAGATTCTCCAAGAGTCCCCAGTCTATCATCTACAAGCCCCTGGTCTGCCACTAGCTAGCTATATGATTTTCTGAAAATCATTTGATCTCCTTAGGCCACTGTAAAACAAGCTGGGTGAACCAGATGACTCTAAGTTCCATTCTACCTCTAAATCTATGATTTGGAATTGAAATATAAGTCAGAGAAGATGAAGAGAAAGTTAAAAAAGGATTGAATAAACATGAAATTCTCTGGCTTCCTTGTTTTTACAATGGGTTAGATTTTCTTTAATTGTGTTACTTGGTGAAGGGATAAGTGAGGGTAACTCCTGCATTCCAATTAATGGTAGGATAACAATTATTTAAAAAAACAAAATAAAACAATTATGATTAGGTTAAGAGGCAGAAAATCAGTTACCCAAATGCTATCACTTTACATACAATAATTAGCTCCAGAAGGTGGAACCACCTAGCACTTTTTGGCAACTAGAAAGTTAATAAATATTTACTTTATGAATTATGATTATTGTTCTATTTGAAAAAGGATGGACTAGGAACACGCAGTCCTCAATGGAAGATTCTGGTATTTAGAAATCCTTTCTGTTTCAAAAGACTCCAAGTCTATGGACCCATTAAACATCATTACGTGTTTATGGTCTAGCACCATGAGAAGGAGTCAACTGGGATACACAGTATTTCAGTTACTTTGAAGGCTGTCCAAATACTGTGGCAAGATCTCATTGTATTGAGTAAGTGTCAAAAGGTACTGAAAATACCTAACAATTTAAAAGAGATACTCTTTGCTCATATAAATTAGGAGCAATTATGTTTTTCAACCTATGACATATGATATCATAACTTTCAAAAATCTAGATAATATTTACAGATGTGGTCCCAAAGTCTTTCATCACATCTCTTTTTATCCTAAACACAACTTGGACTAAAAATGTTGTCTATACTTATTTTTAAAAAATTTTACTGAAGTATAATTGACATATAATACCCTCTTAGTTTCAGGTACACATCATAGTGATTCAATATTTTTATACATTACAAAATGATCCCCATAAGTCTAGTTACCATCTGTCACATACCAATTTAATACAATATACTGACTATATTCCCTATGCTATACATTACATCCCCATGACTTTTTTTTTTTTTGCTTCAAAGGGAAATAATTGTTTTATTCAACTGTATAATACCATTTTTTCATAGAATGTGCTTTTATTTTTTTAATTAAAAAAATTTTAAGCTTTTGTTTTAATTCTGGTTAGTTAACATAGCGTAATATTGGTTTCAGGTGTACAATATAGTGATTTAAAACTTCCATACAGTGCCCTGTGCTTATCACAAGTGCACTCCTTAATCCCCACAACCTATTTAACCCATCCTCCTACCCACCTCCCCTCTGGTAACCAGTAGTTAGTTCTCTATAGTTAAGAGTCTGTTTCTTGGTTTGCCTCTCTTTTTTTTTTTTGCCTTTGTTCATCTGTTTTGTTTTTTAAATTCTACACGTTAGTGAAATCATATGATATTTGTCTTTCTCTATTTCGCTATGCATAATACACTCTAGCTCTATCCATGTTGTTGCAAATGACAAGATTTTATTCTTTTTATGGTTGAGTAATATTCCATTGTGTGTGTATGTGTGTGTGTGTGTGTGTGTGTGTGTGTGTGTGTGTATATATATGCCACATCTTTATCCATTCATCAGCTGATGGACACTTGGGCTGTTTCCATAGTTTGGCTATTATGGATAATGCTGCTATAAACATCAGGGTACATATATCCTTTTGAACTAGTATTTTTTAATTCTTTAGGCAAATACTTAGTAACGCAATTGCTGGATTATAGGGTAGTTCTATTTTTAACTTTCTGAGGAACCTCCATACTGTTTTCCAGAATGGTTGCACCAATTTGCATTCCCACCAGCAATACAAGAGGATTTCCCTTTCGCCGCATCCTTGCCAACACCTGTTGTTTCTTGTGTTGTTGATTTTAGCCATTCTGACTGGTGTGAGGTGATATCTCATTGTGGTTTTGATTTGTATTTCCCTAATGATCGGTGATGTTGAACATTTTTTCATGTCCCCATGACTTATTTTATAACTGGAAGTTTAACCTCTTAATCCCCTTCAACTATTTCACCTGTCTGCCTCCCCCTCCCCACTTTGGTAACCAAGAGTCTTGTTTCCTCTATCCATGAATCTGCTTCTGTTTTGTTTTGTTTTTTAGATTCCACATATAAGTGAAATCATATGGTATTTATCTTACTCCATCTGACTTATTTCATTTGGCATAATACCTTCTAGGTCCTTCCATGTTATTGCAAATGGCAAGATTTCATTCTTTTTTATGTCTGAATAATATTGTGTGTGTGTGTGCACGTGCGCACACGTGTGTGTGTCACATCTTCTTTATCCATTCACCTCTCGAAGGACACTTTGGCCATCTGTATGTCTTCTTCTTCAGAAAAATGTCTATTCAAGTTCTCTGCCCATTTTTATTTTAATTATAAGTCAAGGCATTACTCTCCTGTGGCCTGGCTGATGGCTTTCCTCTTTGCATGCATGCTGTGTGTATACTATGATTAGGAACTGAACAGCTTTACCATTAATAAGGACTAGAATGATCATTAGTTGTGCTGTCACAGAAGTGGCAGTTCAGGGGTGCCTGGGTGGCACAGCGGTTAAGCGTCTGCCTTCGGCTCAGGGCGTGATCCCGGCGTTATGGGATCGAGCCCCACGTCAGGCTCCTCTGCTATGAGCCTGCTTCTTCCTCTCCCACTCCCCCTGCTTGTGTTCCCTCTCTCGCTGGCTGTCTCTATCTCTGTCAAATAAATAAATAAAATCTTAAAAAAAAAAAGAAGTGGCAGTTCAGTAACACTGGATCAATAAGACACCATTACACAGGCATTGGTGCTTTACTAGAGCCACTGAAATGGAATACGACCAATATCAATGCCCTTATCATTATGAGTTTCCTCCCTAAAATGAGGGAGGAAACTCGTTTGTAAAATTAATTTAATTGTGCATAGAGTATTTATCTTTCACTTTCTGCTGATGATGCCAGATTACCACTGTGACTGTACATTTCACATTCCAAGTTATTGAGACATTAAGAACTTGTAGAAAGAATGTACATATGTACAATTTTGTACTTTTGGCAAAATTATACAACACATGCAATGCAACATAAAATAAAAGTCTATTTGTCACCACACTGATTCCCACAAATTTACCATGTATAGTTCAATTACAGCAAAAAGTTTATATAAACATGTCAGTCTAATCCAATTTAACAAGCATTTATGGGGTGGCTGCTAGATAAAGAATACAAAGAGACATTCAGGATGCGATCACCTTCCTACCCTCTAGGAACTTACAAGGATATTTTAGTCTCCCTTACAAAGAAAATCTTAGAAAATCAATTTGTTGTTCTTTTTTTCCTTAACAGAGTTCCCAGAAAAAGGTTTTGCTGAAAGTGAATTAATTATATTTTTGTTACAGTTTTGTGTTTGGGAGGAAGACCATGGAACTGATCTGATTTGAAAGAAAATAGCCAGGGTCTACTGGAAACTACTGAAACACATGTTTCTACAACACTAATATTAAAAGGAAATTGCTTGCCCCTCCTGGTTCTGAGAACAGTAGGTTCCACTAAGGTAAAACAAAAAGGAAAAACAAAAAAAGTGATAGAGGTAGCACTTGTTATAATAATACAGCCCTAGGTTAGGAAGGACTAATAATAACTGCTATTTATTGAGTGCCAACCAAGTTCTGTGCATATTACAAACATTATCCTAATTGATTTTATTCATATGTGTAATTTAAGAAATAAAACAAATGAACAAAGAAATAAAGGAGACAAAAAAAAAACCAGACTCTTAAACATGGAGAACAAACTGATGGTTGTCAGAGGGGAGGTGGGTGGGAGATGGGTGAAATAGGTGGAGGGGATTGAGAATACACTTATCCTGATGAGCACTGAGTAATGTACAGAATTGTTAAATCATTATACTGCATACCTGAAACTAATATAATACTATATGTTAATTATACTACAATAAACAGTCCCAGAAAAAAAAATTATCCTATTAACTCTGCAAAGTAAGCATTTTTACCCTTGTTTTTTCAAATGAAGAAACTGAGGCCCAAGGGTCTTTGGAAATTTGCCTGAGGTCACGCAGCTATGAGTGGCAGAACCAGAATTCTAATCCAGGAATGTGTCACTCCAACCAGCAGAAATGCCCACTCATCAGCTTCCTCTATTGAGAGAGATCTCTCTGGATACCTACGTGGATACCAATCATTTGGCCAAAACAAATTTCTTTGACTTGAACTTCAATGCTGCATAATGTAATTTCAGCACCCTCTCAGTTTTTACCCCCTCTGTGGTTGGATTCTTGTCATTGACTTCTACTGCTTTTCTGCCCCCTCAATGGTGAAAGCTTGAAAGAGTGTGCAGCAATTACCAATTGTTGGCGCAGAGTCAGAATGGTCGCAGATTGTACTTTTTTACCTGTATAAATCCTAAAATCAAAAAACTTCATTGATCGAATGCAAAGTAACTTTTCAAGAGCACAGAGACCAGATCTCTAGCTGTCAACTGTCTTGTCTCAATACACACTGGCATATGGAAACTCAAAATTGAAGAGGCTATAAAAAAAATTTAAGGAGCGGGAGAAACCAAATATTTTGTTACCAGCCAAAGAATCATGAGAATGGGATTCTAGGAGTAAAGACTTCAGAATTCAAGAAGCAAACTGACCAAGAGAAAAGTTATGTTACAATCTATATTTTAGCATTAAGAAACTAGTTTCCTTGTCTATTATGTGCTAAATACACCCATTCCTAAAATAGAAATGCCCATTTTTTTAAGAGTTTTTATTTATTTGACATAGATAGAGACAGCCAGCGAGAGAGGGAATACAAGCAGGGGGAGTGGGAGAGGAAGAAGCAGGCTTCCAGCGGAGGAGCCTGATGTGGGGCTCGATCCCAGAATGCTGGGATTATGCCCTGAGCCAAAGGCAGACGCTTAATGACTGAGCCACCCAGGCGCCCCAAAGAAATGCCCATTCTTTATCTCCTTACTTTCGGGGCAACAGACATTCTTTAAGAAATGCCCACACTACAGTGGTTTAAAAATACTACATTGTTTAAGCCAAGGAATGCCAGCACCACTGAAAGGGGGAAGACAGGTATAGAAAAGATCCTCCCTCAGTGCCTCTAGAAGGAACCAAACCTGTTAACACATTGATTTTGGACTTTTAGCCTCCAGAACTGCAAGACAACATCTGTTGCTTTAAGCGCCCCTCCCCCAAATTATGTTGCTTAGAACGAATTTTATCTCTTAAAGTGAAGCATGAATTAGATTAAATTATGTTATTTTGATGTGTTAATACAAAAGAATCTCCCCAATCTCCCTCAATATGGTCCATTACTCTACATTTTAAACATTATTTCTTGGTTTGCACAAATGTGTAATCTAAATGATAGTTACTAGCCACATGTGGCTACTTAAATTTAAATTAATTATGATTAAATAAAATTAAAAATTAATTTCCTCAATCCCACTGGCCACATTTCAAGTGCTCAATAGCTACTACATTGGGCAGCACAGATAAAGGATATTTCTATCAATGCAGAAAGATCTACTGGAAAGTGCTGGTGTAGAAGGATGAGATAAAGAATAGCCACGGCCACAACCACTGCTTCTATTTAAGGAAATTCCTGGCTTCTCATCCAACACTGACTTCATTACACTCATATAATGACAGCTATACTCCACAGTCCCATAAGTATCACTTTCCTGGATTTACAACCTAGAGAAACTAAGAACTGGGGCTTTATTATGCACAGTGGCAGATCAGCATCGAGTTTGGAGATGCTATTGTCCTGGCCTTTCTGTTGGCAAGAGTTATCTTGTGCAGTTCAATTTGTTTGGATTAGAACACAGTTGGGGGTGAGAAAATGGAAAACATGATGCTCTCCCTTCAGCAATGACCCAAATGTATCCACTGCTCCTTTCAGGATTGTTCCTAAGTGACCATGAAGCATATTTTACACCAACAGCAATGCTGCACCTTTCAAAAACCATAATAAGCCCTCAAGATAATGAAAGCATTGATCCTGGAAAGAGAAAAGCTGTGCATTTCCCCAGGTCCCATATTCTATCACGGATACAGAAACACTGTATTAAGTACATTTTAAATAAGAGTGTTCAGAACAATCCATTCACAAGGTGGACAGTCAATATTCCAAAGTGAGCCTAGAGTTCTCAAAATAGGTTTAGAGTCTTTTCTAATTATATCATAGGGGTCCAAAGTTCTCAGAAATATAATTGAGGAATCTTTATTTCTTGCTTTAATTAAAGTCTCTAAATACATTTGAGAATTACTTTAATAATTTCTCTCAAGACCAATGGCTTTGGCATTACCAAAAACTTCTAAAAGGCTTTTCTTCTTAAAAAACAAGTACTCCGTATCATCCCTATAAGAATGATAAAGAGTAAAAATAAAGCTGAGTCCTCCTGTTAAGGCAGCCTAGATTCATTCTGTAACAGACTGTCCCCACTCAGAGAAAACAATGGCCAGTTTGAGTCCAGAGAGATATCATGACATAGACACTTGAGATAGCAGAAAGACATGTTTGCTCTGCATTAACATGCAAATTGGATCTATCCTCTTATTAACTTTTCTACTATAACAAGCATATGCAACATGTTATGCTGTTTAGAGCATAAACCTAAAGGAAAATAATAAAGCGCATTACTACAACTATAAATGTGATAGGAACTCTGATCTAAGCAAAAAATTAGAGGAAATTATTTTTTAAAATTCACAGCAATTCATGTACACGGTGTGGCTCTTTTGAGAAACACGGCCCTGAGACAGACTTATAGCCAAAGAAGATTTGGTGGTTTCTCATTAAGCCCCTGGAAGTGAGTGAAATGAAAATTAAGTCGTTTATGGAACACATACTCTTGAGACATTCCCTTGCTTGATTAGATGAGGCAACAATACAATGTGGATGTGAATTCTAAACAGATGGGGAAAATAACCATAGAAAAGGGCTGCTGGCTTTGGCCAGATTGTAAAAGGTTTCTCCTAATGGGCAAGCAAAATACACCTCATTGAAAAAGAAGTTTGAGGGGATCTGGCCAATAAAAGAAAAAAGCTCAAGTTAAATACCCTATCCCTGGAGGGGAGGGAGAAGATAATGATTGCAGGGAGGGACAAAGGGGCCTTCTCGGTTACTGGTAATATTCTATTTCTTGACTGGGATCGTGGTTACAAAGTTTGTACATTTTGAATAATTTGTCAAACTCTGTACTTAAAGTTTGTGTATTTTTATGTGCATATCTTACACTGAATTTTTTGTAATGTAAAGTAACCCCTGCCTCCACAACAGAAAGTCACACAGACTAACCTCAGAATCTTTGTGGGATTCTATGAAAGAAGCAACAAAAAGGAATTTGTTTAATGTAACACGAGGGCATGTCATTGAGTCAGACACATGTTGTGGTGACACTTCATCTTATGAGGTCCCTTTGTGAACATTCTGGCGTGGCATTAGTCCAAGCTCATTGGTGCATACTAAACAAGATGTTTTACGTCTGACTGTTTGGTACTAACCAAGGCAGCTGTCAGCCAGCGGACATATGTGAGTACCTGGTAGATGCGGAGCGCTGCCTGCACTGGCCAGTGCGGCGAGAGAAGTATTCTGCGCACAGTGACGTAAAAATGACTTTTTTTCCCATAAGCAACAACATATCAGTGAGTGCAGAATAATGCAATTCATACTAAGATTGTAAGTGCTAAAGGGAGAATGACTAACCATTCAGATTATTTTAATCAAAGAGACTCTCCGAACATAGGTAACTAGTTTAGAGCAATGGTTTTAACCTTGGCTGCTCAGTAAAATCACCTAGCAGCTTTTAAAAGCACTGATACTGGGATCCATTTCCAGAGATTCTGATTTAATTAGTCTGGGGTGTGACCTGGCCACGGGATTTTTTTTTTTTTTAATTCTCCAGATGATTCTAACGTGCACCCAAGGATGAGAACCACTGCTCAGGTTGGGACTTAGGTTGACAGTCTATTGCAAAGCTATTTCAGGTAAGAATAACATCAGCAAGAGAAAATGAGAATGAGTAGAAAGGTCCTATGATTAAGAAGAGCTAGAACATTTGACCAGAGGCAAAGGGTCATACTGAGAAGTTAGGTTAGATCATTGATTCCCAAAGTCTCAGGCAGTTTCCACCCCAGGGTAACAAAAACAAGAACTCATTTTTGTTTGTTTTGGAGTCTCCGTTTAAGCTCAGGAAGGCCAGCATTACTCATCCTGACTGTAGCTATCTGTATTTATGACTGACCGACCTCTGTGATTTTGGGGAGGGGGTTAGGCAGAGTAAGTTCTTTATTCCAGAATAGCCCCTATATTCTCTTCCCCACCTTGAATGATGAAGATAACTAAGGATATTATGTTGCTAGTGAAGTACTCTGAAACATGCTAAGAGTACTTAGGACAATACTGTACTACCGATGTTTTTAGTTTCAACACATAAAAATAATTGAGTCAGACACATTATTCATAGTAACTCATGTAACCCTCACAGCATCCCTAGGAGATTGATTCTTTTATTAATCCCAAACACAAGAAGCTAAACCATGGTTAGCAGAACTTGACAAGGTCACATATTAAGGGGAGGAGGTGAGATTCAAAGCCAGGCAGTTTGGTTGTCTTCCATCCCACTACACTCACAGGTAAGGTGGAAGAGGACAGCAGAGACAGGAGGTACAACTTAAAGGTGGAAGTTTTAAACACCAAGCCAGGACATTTTAACTTGTGGGTGACAGATGCTTATGGGCTGAAATGTAAACGAAATATTTTTCAGACATCTGTTTTGGATTAGAAGAGCATCTGACATTACTGACTTCCTTGAAATTCTCTTTAACTTTCAGGACACCCTTTTCTGGTTCTCTTTCCACCTCTCTGGTGATTAAGTTTTCAGAGTCTGAGGCACCTGCTGCTGCCTCCTCCTTCTCCTCTTCTTCCTTTTCCTCCTCCACTTACCCTAGTGTTCTTCAGGGTTCTGAGTTACTCCTCTTCTGCCCTTCTGGCTTCTCTATAGCTATGCTTCTTAACAGGGTTATGGAGGGTGTGGAGAGGGATAAGTTTAAGTATCTCAAGTAGGGATGTACTTTTTAAAATTCCCTCAGGTGACCGTGATACACACACCCCATCCCAACACACTCAACACAATGGAAGACTCACTGACAAATATGCTGGTGACTCTCAAACCTTCATGGATAGCCCACCTATTTTCAACCCCCTACTGAATAATTCAAACCTCATATACATAAAACATAAATCACTATTCCTCAGTCCCTCTTTGATATTTCCCACCACGCTTAATGGCATTAGACACCATCTTCACCCAGTCTTCAACTGTGAGAATCTTTCTCACTCAACTTCCCAAATCCAATATACCACCAAGTCCAACTGATTCTTCCCCAGAGCCAGTCCTCCTTCTCTTTTCCACCGCCACTGCCGTAAATTTTCATCCTCTCTCCTCTGAATAATGGCAACCACCTTCCAAACAGGCACCTTACGCAAATTCAACCTCTGCATCACCACCAATTTCGTTTCCTCAGTAGAATCTGCGCGTGCACCCTCCTCCCCTTCTTTGTAACACCTTTCACAGCCCCCCTGTTGCCTACAGAATAAATGTAGAAACCTACGTAGCATAAAAGAACCACAACACCTGCCCCAACCCACCTCTATAACTTCATCTCTCACCATTCCTTGCCTCTTTCTCCTCCTCTAAACCCTAAATTACACTAAACTTCTCATCCTTCCATGAGCTGACCATAAACTTTCATGCTTCCAAGTCACTGCAAGTCCTACTTTCTCTGCCTAGAATGTCCTTGTTCACTCAGAAAATTCCTACTCACCCTTCAATGCCCACCACTATTATTTACTTCCTCAGTAACATTGTTGCCGGCTCCCTCTTTTGGATCTCACAGTACTGGTGAGCTCCTCCGGGCTCAAGACCCACTTTATTTCATGTTGTCTTCTCATGTCCATACTCAGGCACCTGAAACCTCCTTAACACTCAACGCAATCAATGTTTATTAAAGGAAGGACTAAAAAACATGACCCAGAAGTTAAATAATTATTGGAGTCATCTAGTCAAGAAACTTTAAGAAACCAAAACAATGCTGGTCAAAATAGAGAGAAGGAGGTAGGCCAGAGAGATTAATGACAGTTTTGATGAGAGGTACATCAAACAGAATAAGGATCAGAATAACCCAATGTTTTTGTGTGGGGGAGATTTGAAGGTTGATGTTTCATGGGTAGTACCTGAAAATTTGGGAGATGAAATAATTTTTCTTTTTCCTGTGATGGGTCCTTTCATACCAAACCCAACTTTAGTTTATGTGAAAAATATGTGAAAAATTTTTCAAGTTTTAAAAGTTTCAAATTTTAAATCTAGAATTAAGAGAACCTTTGGGTAAAATAATTTTCCCAACGTCTTCAATGGCAAAATTATTACTAAAAATCAGGCATACTGACATTCAGTTCTTTTCCCACTGTGGTATACCAACTTTTTTAGATTAATGTTCTGAACTCGAAAACTGAATACTCCAGGAAAAAACATCTAAAGACAGGATTCTCTTGTAAAAGAGATTCATAATAAAATTTAATAGTCTATGTCTCTTCTATGATTCCTGTCTCCTGGCCCTTGGCAAATTTACTCATGATTTTATTGGATCTCCTCTGCCCCACTTCAAAGTCTTGTCTAAGTTTGAATCCTATGGCACCCTCTTCATTGATCCAAAAAGCATACTTAACTCTTTCTGCACATAATTTAATATTTAGTTTAACAGGTGAAATAGTGGAGTTTTGTGATTTTGAGTGAAGTCTCTGGAATTCAAACCCAGAATTTGCCACTTACAACATGAGCAAAAGTTACTTCTCTCTTTCTCAGTTTCCTTATTTGTAAAATATTTGTGTTCTACAAAATATTTCCTTATTTTTAAAAAAAACCCACAAAACCTGTTGTTCTGCTCTAATCTTAGAAAATACCTGACACATAGTAAGTGCTCAATAAATATTAGGCACTATGATAATAACTATTACTATCATTTATGTAGTTGTGATAGTTCAGTGACTAGTCTATCTTGAATATCTATCTTAGATTAAAAATTGCTTGGTTGTTGAAGGGAGTAGAGGATGTACATCTAATCAAAGGTTTTGAATGGCACCTAGCACAGAACTGAATTCTACTGTAACTACCTTAGAAACAAACTTTCAGTAACCTAGGGAGACATTCCAATCTCCTGACTATACTCTAGCAGTCATCTTACTATGTGCTATGTTCTCCATGTCTTTAAGATGACCCACCTTCAACTATTAATTGTAATGGTCTTATCAAATTATGTTTATCTCACCTTGAAATCTCATCAAAAACAAACGGTAGAAAAGCAAGAATTTGAATAGTCTTTCGTGCCTATGTATACTATCTGGGAAGAAACAAAAAGTGTCTATTTATTTATCCAGAATTCAACTGTATTAATCCAGGAAACGAAATTTGTCTATTAACTAAAGATGTGGATATTCCTATGAACCAGAGACATTGTTACAGTTATTTAAAAAAATTTCAACAACCCAGAAATCACACTCCTAGGTATTTACCCAAATGAGTTGAAAAGCTTACATCCACACAAAAATCTTCACACAAATGTTTATAGCAGCTTTATTCATAATTGTCAAAACCTGAAAGCAAACAAGATGTCCTTTAATAAATAAATAAATAAATAATGATATATCCCATACAAGGGAATGTTATTCAGCCATGAAAAGACATGGGGAGACTTAAATGCATTTTGTTTAGTGAAAGAAGCCAGTCTGAAAAGGCTACATACTGTATGATTCCAACTATAAAACATTCTGAAAAAGGAAGAACTACAGAGGCAGTAAAAAGACCATGATTGTCAGAGGTTGTGGGGGCAGGGATGAATAGATGAAACACAAGGGATTTTCAAGGAGTGAAAATATTTTGTAATACTCTGTAATGGCAGATAAATGGCATTACACATTTGGCAAAATCAGTATGCTGCTGAGTTTTAAAAACAAGTATATTAAAATGTTACATTTATGTCTAACTATTACCATTTTATTCATTTGTGTCAATTACGCTTCTTTCCAAAATTTAATTTTGCCCATATGCAAAAATCCCGATTTTACTTACTTGTTGGAAGCATTAAACATCAGCTGATTTTAAAACTTTCTTATTATTTATGTCAAGTATGTGAACATATGAGGCTGAAATATAAGTAAATTGGAAAACCTCCTTTAGTGGCTCCCAAATGGATCTTTATTTGTGCCAGTGGTCTGATTTTTATACACTGCTACATTATAGGATCTTGAGTAAAGACAAAAAGAAGTGGATGATGTGCTGTAAGCCATCTCTACTCTGTAGTCTGCTTTATCTAGGAATTAATCTGGCAATAATCTCTGTTACTCTCTAAGGTAAATGATATATCATTAAAGTAGCCAAAAGGCATCAACCCTTCTTTAAAAGTTACAGCCTACTATAACATTTAGCATGTCTGTATGTCAATGAATTAGTTTTACAGGGCTTCCTTAACTACTGACACTCAACAGAAAATGTGTAAAACAATTCAAGCGTATGCTAAAGGTGGATCAGCCATTAAGGACACACTCTTCAATGTCAATAAAATAATATTTCATTTAAAAACCTTGTATTTATGTTGCTTGGATTCCTAGATTCTCTTTGTCTTCATTTTGCCCCAAAACTTGTTTCTTAAAATATTTTGCACATATTCCCCTTGTTTCTTTCTTGAGTGATTATCAACCACATAGAGAGTTAAAGAGTTATTCTATTCAAGTTACAACAGAACCAGATGTAATATCCCACCCCCCAAAAGGCATTTATTCCCCAGGTGATTTTTAAAAAGCTACTGAAGCAATACAATCCCACCTTCAGAACACTGAGACAAGGAGAAAGACGACAGAAGAGAAAAAGAAAAAGAAACAACAATAGTTCTAGAAGTTTAACTCATAAACTACCACCTCGAGTAAATTATGTACTTTGGCATTCAAAGGAGTCATTCAAAATTCAAAAGATAAGGCCTTTATGTCTTATTTTTATGTAAACTGATTTCCAAAATAAATAATTTTTAATAACTATTTAAAATTTGAGAGAAAATGTGTAGGTTTTCCTTGCAGACCATGTTTTTTAAATTATAATTTCCATAGTTGGGGCGCCTGGCTGGCTCAGTTGGTAGAGCATGCAACTCTTGATCTTGGGGTCATGCGTTCAAGCCTTTTGGGCATAAAGTTCACTTAAAAGAGAAAAAGAAGAAGAAAACAATGACTAATGAATTTATCTGTCTACGAATGCCAGAAAAGCTGGATAAAATTGAAAAATTCAGTTGATCTATAATTCCATAGCAATGTAATATCCAGTAAAACATTCAAGCTATTGATGAAAATGACAATATACTAATAGCTATATAGCTCTGACTTAAACACCTTTGTCACATACAGTAATTTACTGTCTTTGGACAATATCTCTTATCTTTTATCTATTTCACTCTACTCAGTTACCTATACGTTTCTAATTGCTCCATCTGCCAATTTCTCTTCATTGAAATGTCAAATATCATTTATGGGCTCCTTTAAAACTTTGCCAATATACTAACTACATATTATATTGATTTTCATAAGGAAAAATTAGTTTTTGAAAAAGGAAAAACTATTTAAAATGTTCATATTATATCATACAAAACAGTCTTCAACGGAATTTTTTTGGTAAACTATGTTGCAGTCTTTTACCAACGTTCTTTGGTTCAGTATAAATGATATGGTAAATTTGCATTCAAATTCATGGAACTTTTCAAATCTGTTTCCCATTTAGCTGGCCAGCCAAAAACAATATTTTCATTTGTAAACAGCTGTTTCATAATCAGCTCTTTTGTACTACGTGGAACTCCATAAAAAAATTGAAAATTTTATTTAAAATACAAGAATTGCATTAATCCACTGCAAATCATTGATTAGTTTTTGTATACTACCACACAGTTTAACTTATAAGGAAAGATTTTAAGGAAAATTTAATCTTGTGTCCAAATATAACATTACTTTAAACATGAGGTCATCTAAACATCTGTCTCCAATATATCACTGGGGATTTAAATCAAAAGTCTGCTAAACATGTACAATCATTTTGAAAATAAATAACAGGACAAATTTTGTCTTGATTATGATTATCATGCATTTTAAAAGGAAACATTTATTCTAATAAGAAAAGTCTGAACTAATTTAAACTTTATTGACATTAACTTAAAATAGTTTCATACAAGACTAAGAGATATATTTCATTTATTTGCTGTTTAACAATACTTATATTTTAACTTTTCAACATTAAATGCTATTCCTCTTTATAATATTTTTTATCTTTGCAAAATATTTAAGGAAAATTTTCAATACATAAAGTATTTCCACTCAATAACTGAAAAACTAACAATATTCGTTCTGAACTTTCCTTCCTTTAGGGCAAATATGAATCCTCAACAAGAACTAAAATGGTTCTATCCATTTAACTGACTCCTGCTTTATGCTTTAAAGTAATGTGAACATGGCTAATTACAAAAGACAGTTATGACAATAACTTTACTCTAAGACTTTACAATCAGAAAAAAATGGATGTATTTTGAGGAGAGTTTAATTAAACTTAAACTCTTTACCTTACTGTAGAATTTAATTTGTGTCTAGTAAGTGCGACTATTTTAAATTCAACAACAGGATTACTACTACCAGTTAACTACTTGAGATGAAGTCGCATTAAAAATAAACCAAAATGCTTAATCTTCAAAAGTTTCTGCCAAAACTAAAATGAACATTAGCTGTTGAAAAGCTGGAGAAAAACAAATTAAAGCATCGCTGGATAATATATTCTTAGAAAAACACCACAGCATTCCCTACTGTGGCAGAAATCACCAGAAAATTCAGCTGCAGGGGATATTAGTGTCCAAGCTGATCTTGCACCTAGTAGGCTGTCACAAAATATAACTGTAAAACACGGTCATTATGGGTTTCTGAACTACCTCAACTCTTTTCTTCTTCTGCCCTATGTCTTGGAAGACTTGACAGCTTTGTCCTTGGCAATTTCAGGTCATGGATTTTGCCTTGGTAGACACAGGCTAAGAATTTCAAGTCCACTTATGACACTGTGTACATAACTCTTTAAAGGCAACACGTGTGTCTTACTCATCTTGGATGCCCATTACCTAGAACTCCATCGGACACATACCGGCAGCTTGATAAAGATAAATGCATGAATGAGCTGATGACAGGAATATCTGACTAGAAAACAGGAATCTTTGCCCTAGTTGAGTTGAAACTGCCTACTAATAAACTGCCTTAGTTTCCCCACCTATAAAATGAGGCTAATTCTCGAACTGTATCCTCACTGAGGTATTGTGAGAACTGAAAGAACACATACATACAAAACTATCTGGAAAACTAGCAGTAGTAAACAAGTGTGATTATTGTGGTGAGTGTCAACAATATATACAGGTTAAAACTGTATACACCAAGAAACAGATAATGAATGTGAGATGAATAATAATATTTTAAAACGTTCTTTTAAAGAAGCTTAAAATTAAAACAACTTGTTTACCAAAATAATGTGATATGTTGAAATACAGAGAAATTCACGTCGGAAATACAGTTAAAGAACTGGGGGGCTGAGAAATCCCTCTGGAAAAGTTAAGTCTGTGCTTTCATTTTTTTTTTAACTTTATAAGATCTTGAAAACTTAATAATTAACGTCTTTTGGATTACCAGGAAGAAATTCAAGCTTTCTTATGTAGTTATATACAATTGAGCTTTTCCTGGATCTTTGCCTTCCCATTCCAAAAGGTTTAATAATATAATGAATGGCTAAATATGCTGATTCAGCATAAGCAATATAAAAGCATGTATTCTCGAGTTGCCATTGGTTTTCCCTCAAATTCACACAAACACAGATATGAACTAAGTGCGATATGTTTGAATTACACTGATCTTTGTGTTAAAATAGTATAGATTTGTCTTTATGATTGTCAATTATCTCCCTTTTTTCAAAAAACCACTAAAATATAAAAATAATTTTACTTTAGTATAGTTTCATTTTGCTTTAGTATAGTTCCATGTGTATAGTTCCATTAAAAATAATTTTGCTTTAGTATAGTTCCATTTGTTCCAATTCTCAAAAACTTTGGGTTCCCACATATTTTACAATTTTCCATTTCTTTCTTAGTAGCTTTGCTCTACTATGATGTTGATAAAAAGTGGCCCGTTGAAAAATCACTCAATTTAGCTTTGCCCTATTCAGTTTCTCAAAATACTTACAACAAAACATGCAAGGTACTCTGTGTCACTTTTTTTTTTCTAGATCATATTTTTATTTTTCAAAATATCCACATTAGCAAGTTTTTCATACATTTTTTGTCTGAATGCTTTATTATAATACAGGCCCCACCTTCAGGGACAGTATTTCTGAACCTCGGCTACACACTGGAATCAGCCGAAGCACGTTAAAAATGCCAAGTCCTGGACCCAACCCCCAAGATGCTGATTTTGTTGATCTGGACTGTGGTGCTGGCACCGGGATCTTTTTAAATTACCCAGGTGATTCTAATGTGCAGCCAAGGCTGAGAACCATTGCTTTTACAGTCTTGTACAGGAGACTGCTGATAATAGCAACAAACCATCAATTTATGGAGGGCTTACTTGTGCCAAGCAGCAGGCTAAGCACCTTCTGTGCATTATCTTATTTAATTCACAACAACCTTATGAAGAAAGATTCTGTTACTAACTCCTACTTTATGAATAAGGATGTGAAGATTAGAGAGATTAAGAAACTCTCCCAAGGTCCCACCACTCTTAATTGGCTGAAAGAGGACTTACACACAGCTCTGTCCAACTCCAGAAGAGGAACTCTTCATCACTGACTACCATCGGCAGAAACTATGCCATAAGCCAGATTTTTTAAAAAGGCAAGTCAGAGTGCTATTGAATAGAAGAAGTGACAGAAGAATTAGCTTTGGGGATACAAAAACACTAAAATAAGCAAGATACTGGAAATGCCCATTTTTCTCCTTAGCCTGATTGTCAGAATAAATTGTTAGCTTTCTCAAAATAGTAGTATTTGAGGAAAAGAACATTCCCAGGCAGTGTCCTGGTCTAGCTGCATACCTCTCAGTTGTCATGGACACAGGAAGGAACAATGAAATCATTATTTGACTATTATTTTTTAGTTGCTAGTCAGCATATGATTCTGTCTGTAAACTGCATCTCTGCATTCCCTACAGATCAGGGGAGCTGTCCCTCCTGGTAGTGACAGAACAACCACAAACAAAACAATCCTTCTCAGGGGAAAGCCATCTTTATCTGTCAGTATTAGTCAGTTGAGAAACAGAGCTGCAGGCAGCTGAAAAAACAGTTTGACTGTTTTAAGTTTACAGGTGGCCTTATAATGGAAATTTTTACACACTGAAATTCCTTTTTCAAGTTAAAAAAGTTTGGACAAAAAGGGACAAAATTTGGCAGTATTTTAATGCAATGCTTCTAACCAGCTTGCGAAAGCAAAATATCAAATTTTAGTGAAGGTTGGTGAACTAAGCACCCGCCTTCTGGCAAACAGACTCAGTTAACTATTACCACCCTTTCTGGGCTGAACATTCCTCATGGTTAAAATCAGATCGGCCACACTTATCACAGGGCCTGATATATAAAAGACATGTAAGAAATGTTTTCTGAATGAATTCATGGACATTGGGAAGAATTAATTTAAAAATATTTTAATAGAAGGTTGTATACACAGAAATATAATAATAATGTTAGCATGTAAATAATTGGATACCTGCTCAAAGCCCAGCCAGAAAGTATTTCCGTGTGTGTGTGTGTGTGTGTGTGTGTGTGTGTGTGTGTGTGTTGTTTGCTTGGAAGAAACCAGGATGAAAAAAGAAGGCATTTGACTAATAATTACATAACCATTAGCAGCAAAGAAAACTTGGGGTTCCACAAAAGATACCTGTTGTGCTTTCCTCAACATTTGGGGCAATGAAGCAGACAAAGCCAGTTTATTTTGTAGGTTGCTCAAAACCTTCCTGATTGGCCTACCAGAACTTATTAAACTTTTTCTGGGAAAAGGCACAGTTTGGAGCCTATCCCAAATAATAAAATAGAATTAATTACATTTATCAATTTAGCTACTAGAATAAAAGTTTTCTGGAACAACATCAGGGTTTTAAAATGTCAGATTAGGAAGCTATTTATGGCGTGCTTTGGTGGGAAGCCCTGGACAGGCCCCTGAGAACACCGAACCTTGGGGTTGAGGGACTAGAAAAAAATACAGAAACTAATGAGAATGGGTGATTACAAACTTCGGTAATAATTTTGCCTTCAATTCCTGGGAAAAGGACTAACAGATCCCTGTTAATCTATAAACCAGTAGTTGTCAATCACATGGTTGGTCTCGTTCTCACCGGCATGGGATATGGAAATAACCACATTAAAGGAAAGGTCTTTACTACTTGTATTGATTAATAATACTTGATACACTTGCTCCAAATAATACTTTGCGATTTTAAGATAGCCAAAGTTATTATGAATGATAAATACAATAAAATACCTACAAAAATATACATGCCCTTCTTTTTTTAAAAAAGTAGGTTTTGGGGGAAAGGGAGTGACCCAAGTTATTTGATAGGGTGACCACTGGAATATGAACTGAGAATCACTCCTATAGGCCCACTATGGAATACTGAAAATGAAACCTAATGACTCCATTCTGGGAATAAAAAATAAAAATTTCTGGTAAAAAATAAGATCATGTTAATGATATCCAGGTTTGAGAACATAACAAAAACTCCACCACCCCCAAATAAGGTTAGGTTTCTTGAAGAAAAACAGAAAAATACAGTTTACATTGTAAATTGTAGAACAGAATTATTGTTTGCACACACATATTCATATAATATGGCACTCATCTATGACAATTTTTTTAAATGCCTGGAATAGGCCTAAATACTTTTACATTTTCCCTCTCTGTTAGTAACTAGCATTTACTGAGTGCTTACTAAGTGCTAGGCACAATGATAAACCTTTACATGTATCAACCCATCTGATCCTTCTAACAACGTCATGAAGTATTGCAATATATCCTATGGATAAACCACAGAAATGTTAAGCTGTCTGCCCAAAGTAACACATCTAGTGAATATCGAAGTTGGGATCTAATGCCAGTCAGTAAAGCATCAGAATCCCTACAGGACGTCACCTCCCTGTATCACCTCTACTGTCTTCATAAGGTAAAGTTCACTATCAAAACATGGATGCCTTTTGATGAGGTGCTCCATTTTCTTCTTTATTGATCTCAGTTGTAACTATTTCATTGCTTAGCTCCCACGGTGTACTCAAAAGTTTGCCATCTATGTAGCCATTTTTGGAAAATGATGTAATTCCAAAACAAATATCAGAGAACAAAAATTAGGTAGATCAATGTTTTCATATATATATATATAAAATAATATTCATATACATATATATTTCATGAAATATATTATGTGTATATATATGATAAATGACTGGAAAAAACTACAACCAGCACAGTGGACTTTGAGCTTGGGAAAATAAACCTACCCTCAAGCAGTTAGCAACTCAACCAATAGTCTATATATGCTTCTTATAATCATTCCTGGGAAGGCCGGTATTGGGAAGAAACAGGTCTACATCCATGCACAGTCAAGATCTAGGTTTGTAGAATCGATGGGACTTAGACTATATAGGATTAAAGTCCCTCCAAGACTGGCTCCTTCTTAGGGCAATCAGGACGGGAAAAGTAGGACCCTTTGGATTTCCTTTTTCTTCCATTGCCACTATTAGGAATAAAATGGAATAATGCATCTGGGACCCTGCATGGTTCCTGGGGTCATGTCTGAATTCGGTGACAGGTGAGCACTACCAATGACATGTATGGGGCATGGAAGAAACTGCACCAACTCCTTCAAATCACATAGAAAGCAATATATGCTCTAGCATCTTGCTGAGAGGTTTAGAATTTTTAAAATTAATTAACATTCAATTTTTTAAAATTGATTAACATTCAAGAATTAATTAACATTGGGAACCAAAATAAATTTAACATTCATTCAGTCATCTATTCATCCAACAAATGTTTATTTAGTATCTAGCCTGTGCCATTTTCTGTTTAGGGACTAGGGATATAGCCAGGTACCAAACAGACTAAGATTCTTATCCTCAGGGAGCTTATCATCAACGGATAGGAATAAGAGCATGTTTTAATATCTGTCACTATTATACATCAGGCTTTAGTTAACAATTAATATTATGCATTCTTACATTTAAATAAACATGTCATTGTTACAGGTCGATAAAATATAAAAACTAAGATTTCTTTAAAAATTTAATATATGGCTATTTTTTCAGTTCTGTAATGTTAATAAAACATACATTAGAAGTGTGACTTTCCTCATGTATGTTCAAATGAAAGAACACATAAATTTATACGAACTGCACAAATCATAACAAAAAATACAGATAGTTTTCAATGTAGAAATAGTTTTAATTTGCTAACAACCTATATATATACCAATAACCACTGTGACCCCCCCATCTACTCCAACCTTGATGCTTCCTTTATTTCAGTCCCTTGCTTCACACTTCCTCTGTGATCTTCTGCTGACTATTCAACATCCATCTATCCATCCATCCATCCATCCATCCATCCGTTTATTACACAAATATGTACCAGGAACAATTGGAATGAGAACCTCTCCATTACATCTTTCCCTCAGGACGAGAGTTTCTCAGAAGTTGAAAAAGACATGAGACTCTTAATATATTAAAAAGTAAAGAAATGCCACTCTGGAAAACAGTGTGGAGGTCCCTTAAAAAGTTAAAAATTGAGCTACCCTATGACCCAGCCATTGCACTGCTGGGTATTTACCCCAAAGATACAGACGTAGTGAAGAGAAGGGCCATATGCACCCCAATGTTCATAGCAGCATTGTCCACAATAGCTAAACTGTGGAAGGAGCCGAGATGCCCTTCAACAGATGAATGGATTAAGAAGTTGTGGTCCATATATAATATGGAATATTACTCAGCTATCAGAAAGAACGAGTTCTCAACATTTGCTGCAACATGGACGGCACTGGAGGAGATAATGCTAAGTGAAATAAGTCAAGCAGAGAAAGACAATTATATGATTTCTCTCATCTATGGAACATAAGAACTAGGAAGATCGGTAGGGGAAGAAAGGGATAAAGAAAGGGGGGGTAATCAGAAGGGGGAATGAAACATGAGAGACTATGGACTATGAGAAACAAATTGAGGGCCTCAGAGGGGAGGGGGGTGGGGGAATGGGATAGACTGGTAATGGGTAGTAAGAAGGGCACGTATTGCATGGTGCACTGGGTGTTATACGCAACTAATGAATCATCGAACTTTACATCAGAAACCAGGGATGTACTGTATGGTGACTAACATAATATAACAAAAAAACATTAAAATAAAAAAAATAAATAAAAATTTAAAAAAGTAAAGAAATGCCAACTGTTACTAAAGTGTAGCTTATTTTAAATGCCTGCAAATCACCTATTAATGCTTTCAACACACGCAATTGCAATGAGAAAGGCAATGTCTTTATGTCTAGCCTTATTTGAAAGAAATGTCAAAAGTTTAAGTTAGGAGGTCCTTTGTGAATGTGTGGCCCCATTCAAATGGCCCTGCTGGTCCTGCTGGTCCCCCTTCCCTCGTGACTCACTGCCAAGGAGAAGTTACCAGGCTGTCTCTACATATGACCATCTCATTCTCACTCCCCACTCCTTAGAGCCCTTGAAACCTCCAGGGAAGCTAACTTCAGAAGGGCACAGAACCCTAGATTTGGGCATGAAGGTCCTAAATGTCCCAGGGTTCAGGGCTCCTATTAGTGGTATTTCACACTCACTAGGGGTTAAAAATATTTTTTTGTGGCTCGCCCACAAATTACATAACACTGTTCTAGGGGAAACGCACCCTGATTATAAACAACTAACCTAAAATTACAGATTTTTGGAACGTGACCTACACATTCAGGCATTACACGAAACTACATTTTTTCTCATACATGGTAACAGCATTTCTTATTTTTTTCTTATATATTTGTTTTGTATGTTTTTCCTATCCATGGTAATGGTAAGTCATTTTTTCCTAATTTTAACTTAACCACAAAAAAACTTACCATCTATTTCCAACTTATGTGAATAATGAAAAATAATAGACCTGCTTTTTGAATTTATATTATAAAATATTTCTGTGTATAGTTGCTCACAAGCAGAAACTGTGCATCTTATATTGATTATATGTCAAATATTCCATTATACGAAGTAAATCACACTATTTGGCATTTCCATATACCTTATGTCAGAAAATAAAAGTTTTATTTTCAGTGCAGCTCTGAGAAACTATCACTCCTACAAGGAGCATTCCCTCTACTATCACCAAAATAAGATGCTACGAATGAGTTCAAAGCACTGGCTTCTAAAATAGAAGATATTTTCTTTGTCTCTGCCACATTTATGGCTGATCAGACAGGGGCACATAAGCAAAATATGTCTCAAAAGAATTGTATCATTTTGTGGCAAATGCAATTGGAATAAAAAATAGATTTATTGAGTAGATATATTCTAAGAACTGTGCAAGTCCTGGAGATACCTAAAAGGGGCTCGCTCTTTGCAAGACTTAAAAAACAAGAATTAAATCCAGTGTAATCTTTTAAATTAATCACACAAAAAAAATCTAAAGTAATCGTGAAGAGCATCCATGTAGAGTAAAACATAATACCACATAATATGTAAGCATATCAATGAAAACATTGTAAATACAAACAATACTGGATAATGTCTATTTAAAAACCCCTATTGTATGGACAGAGGATACATTTTTAAAGTATATAATATATAAATTCAGCAAGGGTCACAGAGACACCATCATCACTGCTTTCTTTCCATATAACTTAGGAGCCAGTGTCCCTACTATTCTTTCTTTTCTTTCCCTTCTTTGCTTCGCTGTTGACCTTCTAACCTCCAGCGTATGTGTGCTCAAAAGAATAGAAGGTACAGGCCAATGCAGATCTTTACAAAAACATGAAGGAAACAGAAAAAGTCTTACCCTTCTTTGATGCTTGGTCAGGCAAACACCAGATCATATTGTTCCGTAAAAGAAAGTTGCTGATATTCTTTCCAATTCTGATATGATCACATTTCTACTTTCATCTTAAAAGAATATGAAATAAATGTTTTCTTAGCTCAACTAAAAAAGCCCCTGCTAATCAAAATAAATCACTAAAGGTTCTATAGTACTTTTTATATTAAGTATTTTCAATATTCATCTTCTTTATAATTTTGTTAAAATTTCATGTATAAATTTCTCGTTGAGAAAGAAATGAGTTTAATTTACTAATCATTTTTCTTAAAAAAATGTTTTAAAAAACATGGGCAAGTTACACTGCCATCTTGTGGTTAGGAGTTCATTTACAGTGGCAAGGACTTCTGGTATTTCCATTAATTCCACACACAGTATGTATTAAACAAAACAAAACAAAAAATCCTGTTTGGAACTTAAGAAAATACATTCTTTATACACCTCCCTCGCTTTCTTATGTTAAAGCTCATTATATGAAAACAAGAAATGGCATTTTGAGGGGCTGCCCCAGATAGATAAATAAAAAGAACTATGCATTTGGCACTCTAGATCTTGCTCACAGAAACTTGTAATTTACTATTAGTGTATACACACTTTAACCCCGACAATTTAGAAAAACAAAATTATGGAATCTAGGAGTTTCGTTTCCACAAGGTAATCTCCAAGACCTAAAAGCAATGAATATGACATTTATGCTAAACTTACCAACGGTTTTTGTTTGATCCAGAACTCTAAATTCAAAAGCAAGACTACCACAGAGAAAATAAATATTATAGCAATAAAAATAGTTGTTCCCACCTCTCTTACTCATATACATAAACTTATTTTCCCATACATAGTTAAGGATAATTTAATAGAAAAATTAATTCCAAAGTCCAGTCATCTACATTTTTCAAATGTATAATTCTCTATCATCTACGCCAGGCACCTGTTTCAAATGTTTTACAATGGTAGGATCTAATTAGAAGTTAACACACTTCTACATCTAACTGTCTGCAGAAAGCTTTTCCTTTTTTTTAAGCAAATCACCAAAATTATAGGAAGACAGTGCCATCTATAGGTCTGCACAAGGACAGAATGGTGTTCTATTCAAATGTAACTGTCCACTGCAATAGAGTAGCCAACCAAATGCACTGCCCTAGAAGGAAGCTCCAGAATAACTTTGCTCATTATTGAATCTCTGGAGTGGTACCTATAATTTTTTCCAAAGTATTTTAACTTACCTCTACAATCATTCTCCAAATAACAACAACAGCAACAGCCATATCAACGAGAACAAAAATAATACTTCCTATAACTGTATTATTCTGATTTCGATCATCCATAAATATTGATAATTTTCAAGAAATATTAGTTCATTGGCATTTGTCCTCTCTCTTTCTCCCTCCCATCCTCTCTCTCATAATGTAAAACTTTTTGAGCTTAATTCTGCTTTAGGTGTCATTCAATTCTACTGAAAAATATGTCATTATTATTTCTCCAAAGTTATATTCCCCCCATAATAGTCCATTCTAGATTTTACAGACATTCAACTGAATTCACACTGTGTCTCACCTAAAGCTACCAGATTCGTGCAAATGAAAAAGCTCAAAACAAACTTATTTCATTCAACTTAAATTCCCTCCTTTTTCACAGCCAGGCTCACCCAGTCTACTCTGGGGTTGCTCTCACTCCAGTGAATCATTCTGGTATCTTACCTAATTGTATAAGGCTTGTTTAACAACTACCCAAGGATTGGAGCTCAACTCATTCCTAATCAATCGCCTGTAGGGAATGACAGAAAAGAGGTAGCTCTGTCAATGCTGACAGAGTCCCCTGATGGGTGATATGGAGAATTTTATACTCGTACTATGGCTGGCATTTAGAGGTCTGGCAAAAAACAAGAAATGGCTGGTTATGCCAAAGGCAGATCTTGATTGTTCATCAATGTGTGAGTTTCTAGAGCAACTATAATATTTAAACCAGCCTGAAGGAACAGAGGTCTTATAAAGGCAAACCTCTATGGGGTTGCTAGTCTGATTTCTCATTTTGCACACCATGAGGCAGGGTGGGGTATCGGGTAGGAGTAAAAGCTCTAAAAGCAAAGAAAATCGAGCTTGAGTTCATGTTCTGTCACTGGCCTTGAGCAAGTTACTTAATTTCTCTGTGCTTCACTTTCCTCATCCTCAAGAAATTACAAATTATTAACAATAATTTAAGCAAAGTAAGGTGCTTTAAACATAGTAATCATTCAATTAATGTGAGCACTTAAGATTTATCATACTGTTTCCTGTTTGTCTGATCTCAATTATTGACTAGATAACAAGGGAGGATCCATCTAAACCCAAACAAACACCCAGAGAAGGTCACTTGTAACTAGCTAAGTTAACAAAAAGAATGAATGAGAAAGACAATTCAAAATAGGATGAGTACAATGATACAACAAAGAGAAAATGGTATTTGATGATCTGATACTAGTTTCAAAATTTACCTCTGAAACATTACCTTTGAAAATCACTAAAAATCCACATAACTCTTGTTCCCACGTTATTTCTACTGTATAAATTAGAAATCTGAATCTGGGGGCACCTGGGTGGCTCAGTCGTTACGCGTCTGCCTTTGGCTCAGGTCATGATCCCAGGGTCCTGGGATCGAGCCCCCCATTGGGCTCCCTGCTCAGGAGGAAGCCTGCTTCTCCCTCTCCCACTTCCCCTGCTAGTGTTCCCTCTCTCGCTGTATCTCTCTGTCCAATAAATAAATAAAATCTTAAAAAAAAAAAAAGGAAAGAAAGAAAAGAAAAGAAAAGAAAAGAAAAGAAAAGAAAAGAAAAGAAAAGAAAAAAGAAATCTGAATCTGTAGGACACCGAGAAGTTGGAAATATAGATTGGGGAGTTACGTGCAAATCGATAATACTGAAGCCAGAGAGCAGATGGGCTCACTCAGGGAGGTAAGAGTGTATAGAGCAGAGAACTTAGGACCCTGCAGAATGCCAATTTTTGAGGAAAGGGAACAAAGAGAAACCAGCAAAGGAAAGAGTAAAGAAGTGATTGGATGTGAAGAGGAGAGTAACAATCAACTGTAGAGATGACTTTGAAGAGAAAAATTGGTCAGAGTGTGAAATTTTACAAAGATTAGGCAAAATTAAGAATGAAAACCAGTAGTTAACAGTTTGAACAGAAAGGTAAAGACTGATATGCCAGTTATAGGAGGTTGGAAACTGAGCGAAGAACTCTTCACAAAGGTTGACAATGAAAGGAAGAGAAACGTAGGACCATAGCTTGAGATATGGAACATGAATGAGATATGGAACACAATACGAAGAAAAAAAAGTGTGGGTTGAACTGTGTTCCCCCAAAAAGATATGTTCAAGTCCTAAACCCTAGTATGTGACCTTATTTAGAAATAGGGTCTTAACAGATATAATCAAGTGAAGATGAGGTCATACCAGATTAGAGTGCGCCCTAGTCCAATGATATAAAAAGAGGGAAATTTGGACAGATAAAGAGACAGATGGGAAAAGAAAGCCATGTGATGACAGTCAAAGAACACAATGATTCTGAGCAACTACCAGAAGCTGAGAGAAGCATGGACCAAATTCCCCTTTGCTGCTTCCAGAAGGAACCAGCCCTGCCCACACTCTGATTTCAGACTTCTAACAGCCAGTACTGTATGACAATAAGTTCCTGTTATTTCAAGCCATCCAGTTTGTGGTACATTGTTCAGACAGCCCTAGCAAACTAATACAAGGGATCAAAAGATACAGATCTAATAAAATACTTAGAATGTGTATAAGCCATGATCATATCAAAGTATGGAAATAATTGGCACAAACGTAATAATTTAAAACCAAAAGGAAAAGAAATTGTTAAGAAAAATCAGTTAAAATCTAGAACAATTAAGAATCTCATAGATTGGGGCACCTGGGTGGCTCAGTCATTAAGCGTCTGCCTTTGGCTCAGGGCGTGACCCCAGGGTCCTGGGATCGAGCCCCGCATCAGGCTCCCTACTCTTCTGGGAGCCTGCTTCTTCCTCCCCCACTCCTCCTGCTTGTGTTCCTTCTCTCGCTGGCTGTCTCTCTCTCTCTGTCAAATAAATAAATTTTTTAAAAAATGAAAAAAAAAAAAAGAATCTCATAGATGTTACTTAACCTAGTTTCATTTATTAAGATATCACCTGCTTAAATCATCAAGATGTTTGAAAATGATTTGTGCACCTCTTTTCATTTTGGGGAGATGGAACAAAAGATGATATATAAATTTTAAAAATTATCATAGACCTCTCACTCAGAAGGTGGCAGACATTTTAGACCTGAAGATAATTTTTTCACTTCATTTACCAAATGATTACAATATAAGAAAATATTGCTAAAGAAAAGTAATGTTGCAAATATTCATTGTCTGATGACTTGAACCTCAGCATACTTTTCTCTCTTCAGAGAAGGACCCTAAGAATATAATCCACGGCTTAAGCTTCTGATATTTATTCATTATTACAGTCAACATACATTTCTGAGCATCTACTATGCTCTACCTAAAACACGAGGTTCTCAGCGGCTCTGAGATGTTGTAGTCAAGACTGGGAAGGGAAAGCAGCACACAGGCAAAGGAGATGAGGAAGTGCTGGTTTACAAGACATTCCTAAAATGTTCTAAAAAAGTTGATTAATGTTTTTATGTCAACCAAATCACGTACGCACATATTATATTTATGCTTTTGTCTTTCACTAAAATAAATAAGTAAATAAGGATGAAATTTAGTTTGTAAATAAACATTGTAGATATTCAATATTAAAAAATAATTAAATAAATAAAATGTCTTTCACTGAAGGACAGTAAAATAAATCCTTTGAAATATGGTTATGCAATTCATATTTTGCTCTTGCTTAAATTCATATTTTTGAGAACTAGATTTTCTTTAAGAGAGACAAGATAGAGCTACCCTATGACCCAGCAATTGCACTACTACGTATTTATCCAAAGGATACAAACATAGTGATTTGAAGGGGCACCTGCACCCCCATGCTTATAGCAGCAATGTCTACAATACCCAAACTAAGAAAGAGCCCAGATGTCTATCAACAGATGAATGAATAAAGATGTGGGGTGTGTACACACACACACACACACACACACACACACACAGTGGTATATAACTCAGCCATCAAAAAGAATGAAATCTTGCCATTTGCAATGACGTGGATGGAACTAGACGGTATTATGTTAAGTGAAATAAATCAGTCAGAGAAAGACAAATACCATGATTTCACTCATATGTGGAATTTAAGAAGTAAAACAGATGAACGCAGGGGAAGGGAAGGAAAAATAAAATAAGATAAAAACAGGGAGACAAATCATAAGAGATTCTTAACTATACGAAACAAAGTGAGGGTTGTTGGAGGTGGGAGGGGGGGATGGGGTAATTGGGTGATGGGCACTTGAAGTAATACGCACTGGGTGTTGTATGCAGCTGACGAATCACCGAATTTTACCTCTGAAACTAATAATACAGTATATGTAATTAAATTGAATTTAAATAAAAATTTTAAAAAGAGACAGGACACATTTTATTTAAAATACATCTTTTAACAGTATTTTATAATTAATTTGAGCAGTAGAGTTGCTTCCTCCTATGCGGTTGAAATAAGGGGAATTTTTCCTCCCTAATTACCCAGATAATGGGTTCTAGCTTTCCTTTGATGTTCCTAAAGGCTCACCTGTTTCACTACAACCTGCTATTTATTATCAAACAATTGCATTTTTCCCAAGTTCTGAAGTTCGAAAGGTGCCATTTATCCAAATCACATGTGTGTCCCCTTTGCATCCATTCTGAAAAAGACTTTTCCTTGATCAAAATTTTAACCTTGATTACCCCCCAGTACATCACCCCTTTTATTACTTAGCCCAAATTAAAGTTCACAGGACTACTAGTATACATACCACCTGTTAAGGTACTTTTTTTAAAACTATATTTTAACTACTATGGATTAAAGCAAAAAAAGGTAAAAAAAATCTTGTAAAAATGAAGATACATAAGATATATAAGATCAGGAGTTTAAAAAATAAGATTTGAAATTATTCGGTACCATTTTAGTTACCTTTTTAGGTTGAAAGCCTTGACTCTCAGCCATCAGTATATTGTGCATTTTACCTATACTTTCAATAGTTAACTTCCCAGAGACCTATCTATGAATCCCAGGCTTCTTTCCCCCTAAAAAAGGTTTTTCGTTTCACTTTCTCATTTGACCCCTTGAAGGTGATTAATGAGACAAACTGCACAAAGTACTGGAACTGTGTCTAGTGCAAACTTGGAAAACTTGTTTCCAGAATACTTTGACTACACAATTTGACTAAAATATCTCCAGGCAGACACACAAAATAAAACCTGTAATTGGAGATGTGATGGGGATGTGTGCCTACAAGATATAAGAAACTAGGGTGGGGCTGGAGAGGAGCCTGAAAATTTTGGGAAATAAATCAGTGTCCTGCATGAATGGTGATCATGTAAGAGATATAAGGAGGGAAAATGCTGTAGGAAGTTCTCTGAGTGGCACTGGCAGACTTCTGGGAATATGAGTATGAGATTCTGGGAGACAGGAGGAGGAGGGTCTTAGAGACACCACTGTGCAAGGGAATTCAGTGTGGACAAGGCCTAGGCATACCCTCAGGAGGGACCCTGACAGGCTCTGGTGAGAGTAGGGTCTCTCCGGGACCCAAGACGACTTGCCAGAGGCCCTGGAAAACTCTGAAGTTAGAGGCAAAAGCCCAATGAGAACTTGGGGAGAATACCCATCTGAGTGAGCCTAAAAGGCTTCTATATGACATGGGAAATAAGAACCCTGTGAGCTTCGGAAACACATGGAAGAACCCAAACTGGTTATTAAGGAGAATGGGAGGGTCTGAGGTAAAGCTAAGTTCCTGTCTCCAAGGAAGAGATGTGCATAGAAGGGAAACTTCCTGGAGCCCTACTGGTGAGAAGACAAGGTAATGATGTGAAATACTGAGGCTTAAGGGACCTTGGGAACTCCAGCAAGTTTGGGGGGAATCATGTCAGTATTGTTGTCAGGTTGCTACCAACCCCCTTGGTCATTGTGAGAAATAGAAAAAGATGTCCCAGAACCGTATGATCCTCTCAATAGATGCAGGAAAAGCATTTGGCAAAGTACAGCATCCTTTCCTGATTAAAACTCTCCACAGTGTAGGGATAGTGGGAACATACCTCCATATCATAAAAGCCATATATGAAAAGCCCATAGCAAATATCATTCTCAATGGGGAAAAACTGAGAGCTTTTCCCCTAAGGTCAGGAACATGGCAGGGATGTCCACTATCACCACTGATGTTCAACACAGTACTAGAAGTCCTAAGCTCAGCAATCAGACAACAACAAAAAATAAATAAAAGGCATCCGAATTGGCAAAGAAGTCAAATTCTCATTCTTCACAGATGACATGATACTCTATGAGGAAACCCAAAAGACTCCACCCCAAAATTGCTAGAACTCATATAGGAATTCAGTAAAGTGGCAGGATATAAAATCAATGCACAGAAATCAGTTGCATTTCTATACACTAACAATGAGACAGAAGAAAGAGAAATTAAGGAATCGATCCCATTTACAATTATGCCAAAACCCATAAGATATCTAGGAGTAGACCTAACCAAAGAGGCAAGGGATCTTTACTCAGAAAACTACAGAACACTCATGAAAAAAATTGAGGAAGACACAAAGAAATGGAAAACAAACAAACAACAAAACCATGCTCATGGATTGGAAGAACAAATATTGTTAAAATGTCTATGCTACCTAGAGCAATCTATACATTCAATGCAATCCCTATCAAAATACCATCAACTTTTTTCACAGAGGTGGAAAAATCCTAAAATTTTTATGGAACCAGAAAAGACACCAAAGCCAGAGGAATGTCGAAAAAGAACACCAAAGCTGGAGACATCACAATTCTGGACTTCAAGCTGTATTACAAAGCTGTAATCATCAAGAGAGTATGGTACTGGCACAAACACAGACACAAAGATCAATGGAACAGAACAAAGAACCCAGAAATGGACCCTCAACTCTTTAGTCAACTAATCTTTGACAAAGCAGGAAAGAATATCCAATGGAAAAAAGACAGTCTCTTCAACAAATGGTGTTGGGAAAATTGGGCAGGTACATGCAGAAGAATGAAACTGGACCATTTCCTTACACTATACACAAAAATAGACTCAAAATGAATGAAGGACATAAATGTGAGACAGGAATCCATCAAAATCCTAGAGAACACAGGCAGCAACCTCTGTGACTTTGGCCGCAGCAACTTCTTGCTAGACATCTCCAAAGGCAAGGGAAACAAAGACAAAAATGAACTATTGGGACTTCATCAAGATAAAAAGCTTTTGCACAGCAAAGGAAACAGTTGACAAAACCAAAGACAACCAATAGAATGGGAGAAGGTATTTGCAAATGTCTTATCAGATAAAGGGCTAGTATCCGAACTCTATAAAGAACTGATCAAACTCAACACCCAAAAAATAAATAATCCAATCAAGAAATGGGCAGAAGACATGAACAGACATTTCTCCAAAAAAGACCTACAAATGGCCAGCAGACACATGAAAAAACGCTCAACATCACTTGGCATCAGAGAAATACAAATTAAAATCACAATGAGACACCCCCTCAAACTGATCAGAATGGCTAAAACTTACAAATCAGGAAACCACAGAGACTGGCGAAGATATGGAGAAAGGGAAACTCTCTTACACTGCTAGTGGGAATGCAAGCTGGTACAACCACTCTGGAAAACAGATGGAGGTTCCTCAGAAAATTGGAAATAGAGCTACCCTATGACCCAGCAATTGCACTACTGGGTATTTACCCCAAAGATACAAATGTAGTGATCTGAAGGGGCACCTGCACCTCAATGTTTATAGCAGCAATCTCCACAATAGCCAGACTATGGAAAGAGCCCAGATGTCCACTGGCAGATGAATGGATAAAGAAGATGTGGTTTATATAGGAATATTACGCAGCCATCAAAAAATGAAATCTTGCCATTTGCAACGACTTGAATGGAACGTCGTTGGGTATTATGCTAAGCGAAATAAGTCAATCAGAGAAAGACAATTATCGTATGATCTCACTGATATATGGAATTTAAGAAACAAAACAGAGGATCATAGAGGTAGGGAGGGAAAAATAAAACTGATGAAAATGGAGACAAATCATAAGAGACTCTTAATCTTAGGAAACAAACTGAGGGTTGCTGGAGGGGAGGGTTGTTGGAGGGTGGGGGGATGGGGTAACTAGGTGATGGACATTAAGGAGGGCAGGTGATGTAATGAGCACTGGGTGGTACATAAGACTGATGATTCACAGACCTACACCTCTGAAACTATTATATGTTAATCAAATTTAAATTAAAAAATAAGTAAATTTAAAAAAAGAAAAGAAAAAGGTGTCCTTACTCCCCCAGATGGATACATCTCTACTCTAGGATACATGGATTATGAATCATCATGGGCTAGATTTCAGCTCCCACTTGCTCCAGTGGCCAGAGCCCTTTTTCAGTATACAATGTGCCCAACTGCACATTTAGACTCCAGATGGATTGAGAATTTTCTTTTGGCTAAAAGCTAATCTTGCACCCATGTATATGAAAATATTTAGAAAGAGAAACACGCTATTTAGCAGAAAGTCTGTAAGAATTGTATTTGTAGATAAAAGATCTCTTTTAAGGGATGTAAACTCACAAGAAATATGGAAATCGTAAGGGATAGTAGACTTAATTTGATCTCCCCAAATTCTAAAAATGTCTCACAATGGAAACAATACCCTCCTTGTCCCTCTCCTACCCTGATTTCCTACAGAAATGGTTGCATGCTAGTGCAACCATAGGCAAATTAATTAGGCCCTCTGTGCATCAGTCTTCATCCTGGAGTTGTGAAGAGGATTAAACATGTTGATACATGTAAAGCTTAGAACTGAGTTTACCATTTAGTATTTATTCAATAAATGTTAGTTATTTTGATTATTTGTGCCATTCACATGTTAATGAGAATGTTAAGCTGGATGAGGCTGTAGAGGCTATCTGGGAAACCTTCATGCAGAAAACAGTTTTCAAGCTTGGCCTTGGAAAATAGGTAGGATTTCAATAGGTAGAGAAAATAAGAGGAGGACATTCCAGGCATCGTGAATACAAGTGCAAAGGTACAGGTAACATTCAAGTACGGCAAACAGATCTATTTAGCAGAAACTGAGTGGCATGTGTAGGAGAGGAGTGGAAAATAAGACTGACAGCTAAACTGGGAGCATATAATAAAGTGTGCAGAATGCATTCTTCTCTCTCTGGTCAGCAATGAAAACCAAGAATGTTTTAACTTGTAATCCTCTGCCAATCTGGTTCCCCTCTATAAATTATAATCTCTTTTCCTCAAAGGTCTTCTAACGCAGTGCTTCTAAAACTGGAAAGTGCAGATGAAAGACTTGGAGTCCTTCCTATAATGCAGATTCTGATATGGCAGATCTGGAGTGATGCCTGAGAGCCTACATTTTAAACAAGCTTCCAGGTGCTACCATGTGCCTGAGGCTGCTCATCCACAGGTCACATGTTGAGCACCAAGGGTGTACTCCAATGGCCTCTTGTCATTCTCATCCTTACTCCTCCTGCAGTGTTTGGATTTGTTGATCTTCCTGAAGTTCTCATCATTGGTTTATATTCTTTCACGTGAATCTTAGATGATTAGTTGAAGCTGAAAATACAGACTAGAAGCCTGCTCTGTAAAACTTCAATTCATATGGACTTGCCTTGAGCATAGCTTTCATCATATAAAACAAAGTTGCCATTGGTAACAATAACTTTATATATTAGGTATAGCTACAAGCTCAAGGCCAGTCTTTAGATGTATACTGTCTAAGCAACTGTCAGCGCATCAATCTCTTTGGTCTTTCAAATACAAACATCGCAAACCATCTTTTAATGAAAGACAGACATATATTGTTATGAAAGTCATCTATTGCCCATCTCATGATGTGTCTGGCTTCTCTGGAAAATAAATCTCCCCTGAAATCCCCATGCCCACTGCTGCCCCACATATCCACATGGGCAGTGGCTACAACTGACTGGTGCAGAGGTGGGCCCCTGTCCAAAATTGGGTTATCTTGAGTCTTTCCCATGATTTTACACAAGAACTGAAAAAAAAAATCAAGTCAGTCTCTCACTGTCTCTACAGAAGTCAAGAGCATGTAAATTCAAGGGCTGTTAGGAACCACACTCTGTCATGTAGATGGAAGAGCAAAAAACAGCAGTCAGTTGTAAGGAAAAAAAACTGATGAAGGCACCAGGACGGCACAGGGAAATAGCTCCCCAGCCTGGCATGTTGACAACCTTGTACATCTCCATATAACCCTATAGGCAGGGCTAGGCCACAGTCTGACCTGAGTCTTGGCAGAATGCCCTGTGACTTCCTCTGCCCCAAGGGAAGATAAGCAGACTGGTGAGGAAGAGCTGAGAAGCGGTTTCTCCTGTTATGTTATGGAAGACTGCCGTAAGGCCATTTCTCATCTATCTCCCTAGTTTCAGTTGAACACAAGATTTTTCACCTCACTTCCATTTAGGAAAAGCTGCAGCCTTCAGTGTAAGTGGATAAGACTGTTTGACTGTGGTTCTGAGGCACCTCCTCAACAGCAAAGTGACCCACCACTCATACCGCGTATCATCTGGCCTCTCTAGTTTGGTGTCATCCATGGAATAAGGGACACAGGGAACTGACACCATAATGACTTGCTTTTCCTGTCTTTATAAGTAATAGCTGTCTGAATCCATTTGGGTATGGCAAGCCGTCCTAACAACTCTATTAGTATTACCTGTGACCCTATGGTTCACCACCACCCTGCTGCCTTGGAAATGCTTTAACCATTTGACAAAGTGAGAAAGGGTACGAGATGGCAAGAGTTCACTTCCTGAGCTCCCCTCAGTGTTCTAGCTCCTGATTCCAGTCTCTTCCAGGAATGCATCAAGACCTTGAACTCCATGAGATACCCTGGTTATTTCTCCAATAAACATCCCCAGCTTTTTTTTTCCCCCTTAAGAAAGCCAGAATGTATTTTTAACCTTTACCCTCAAAAGGTCATATAATACACACACAGAGGTGTTGTATTTGATAACATTATCAGTAATGAGAGCTCCAGCACTAGAGATTCAAATGCATTTTCTATATTTATTAAAATTCTACCTCTCTTGTATATTAGTTTCTTTTTGCCCCTGGACCTGTATATGTAATATGATTAGTCTGCATTTATTAAAGTCCAATATAAAATCCTATGAAAATGTTATTGCCCAAGTAGAATCATCATACTATGATGAAAGTATAAATTATTCTCATCATTTATCAACAATTCCATAGTACTAAATACATAAATCAACTACACTGTTTAATTTACCTTAGAAATGTACTAATCTTCATTCAGATTAGTTACAACTGTAAGAACATGATAGAATCACACATTATATCTGTGCCAAATATTTATCATCCAACAAAACAGTGTAAGTAGGATTACAGTTTGATCTACTCTTAACATCCCTTGAATTTAGCTGCGTCTAGTATAGAGTATGATCGCCTAAGCCAAATACAGATGCTTCTGAATCATTAGTCATAGGTTAGGATGTTCATCAATCAGCCTTATTCTACTATTGGGACAGCTAAGTTTTCTTTGATCAGGGTCATGGACTCTGAATCAACTGAGCCAGGGACAGCTGACAGAGTCTTGGACATTGTGAAACTAGCCAAAATGGTGAGTAAACTGGTGAAAATTCATCATCACTACAGGGAAACAACTAAAAAAGCAGACAGTGGGACCTCTAACGTCATAATTATGGATGGACAAAGCACAATCACATATAAGAGATGAATGTCTTGGTTGCCATGTTAACGAAATATCATCTTTGGGAAAGTGTACAGACTGTAATTGATACATTTGGCTGCGTGTGGTACTCCTGAGATGCAAGTGGTTCATGACATAATGATAACTAGTCATAATTTATAATAGGCCTTTATAAAAAGTCCAAGTTTGAAAATAAATTTGACTAGTCGATGTTAAACATTGGTCATCTAGTCACTCTCTTTACATGATTTACTAGAGTTGCCACAGTGTAACTTATTAAGAGACTACCTACATTTAGAAAAATGTTTTATGGTGATGAGTGAATTACAGTAATTATACATTTATAATAAAAATGCATCACAGTTATGAAAAATTAAATTTTCAATCAACTCATAATTTGTTTTAAAATATCTTTAACACACATTCACACAACATAATCTCACGGGTTACTAACTTTCTCTAGCTACACTTAGTAACTGTTTCCACGAACAAATTTTTTCTGATGTTTTTTTCCCCACAGCATAACTCTCCATAAACTAACGTGAGCCAATTATACCAAAGGTGTTGATATGTGTTAATATACGCATTTAATTTTAATATGCCTATTTAAGGCACGAATAGCCCCAAGGAAGCACAGTCTGCATCGAGAAGAGCTGAGGTGTGTACTTGAATGAGCGAGGCAGGAGTTACGTAAGACCTGAATTACCCAGAAGAAGACTACAACTGAGAGCAAAACTAAGTCTGACAGAAACCGGATCCTCTCAAGCAAAGCAGCCCGCTCCGCATAAAGGCCTCCTCCAAGTTGCAGGCCTTGGGGCTGCCCCGCTCGCTTTCCAGGCTAGGGCACGGGAGGCGGGGCGCGCGAGAGCGGCGGCGCCGGGGACTTGCCCTCGGGCACCCGGCGTCCGCCGTCCGCTCCCGGCCTCCTTTGCTCTCCCGTTCGGCGGGCTCGGGCGCTGCGCCCGCGGCGCGGAATTCAGGGGAGAAACTTCGGTAGGGAGACTCGTCTGAGGAAAGTTTTCGGGACACGCGAAGGAAAAAGCAACTGGCCCGCGGCGGGGCGGGGCGACCTTACCAGCGGAACCACCGGCCAGGATCTGGCGAGAAGCCTCTTTCACGAAGCCGGCGTCGGGCTTGGCGGACATCTTCGCAAAGCCGGGACGACCGAATGGGCCGCGATGAGTGGGCGAGCTCGCCGGCCTCGCTGCCGGGCCTGTAGAAATTCCTCTGATCGAGAGAGCCGGCGCTGAGTAGGTCCTTGCGCGGAGTGGCTCCCCGTGAGGCGGCAATTCGGCGACCGCTCGGAGGCAGCGGCTCAGGGCGCAGACTCGCTGCGTGCTCTCCGGTGGGTCCGAACCTGCCCGCTGCACCCCTTCGGGGGCTCACTGTCGCCCCTGCCAGGCCCCGTGGGCTCCAAGAAGGACCCCGGCGGAAAGAAGACTCGCGGATGCGTTTGGGTTGGCGGCCCGCGGTGGGTCGGGTTTGGTCTCCTAGATTGGCGCCCACGCGCTTCCCTATCAGGAGCCTCCTGCAGTTAGTCAAGCGGGACGCGCTGCCTCTGATAACGCTGGCCCAGAAGGGAGCCCGGCTGCGGCGCGGCTGGGCCGACCCTTGCCCTCCGGGCAAGCCAGCGCTCCGCGAGGTTCTGAAGGACCGACAGGTGAACGCGTCCTTTGCGGTTAGCTGTGCGCCGGTTGTGGGTTAGAGAGACCAACTCAGAGCAAATCCAATTTGCAATTATCGCACAATTAAGTGAATGTAGTTCTTTACAAAGAAATGGTTCTGGCTTAAGGGAGCTTATCACACCTCAGAAACTTGAGTTCTGTTTATTGAAAGACCAAAATAAAGAAGAGGCCTTGTTACAAAGAAGTCTCTTCAGTACTCCACGTCAGTGTTGCTCCAAGTATGAGCTTAAGATCCAAAAACATAAACGTAATGTGAGGGTTTGTAAGAAAGGCAAATTCATGGCCCCACCCCTACCGACTGAATCAGAATCTCTGGATATAGGGCTCAGAAACCTGTGTTAATTTAGTAAGTTCTCCAATGCTTGTTAAGATCGTTAAGTTTTGTCAACCACAGAGCTAAATAATCAAGGAATATTAAGGAGCTATCAGTGTATTCTTTCTATAAAAACATTTCATTTTTTGTACCAGCCCTTTAGGATATTTGGCAAAACGTATTAATTTATACAATTTTTAAGCCGCAAGTTACAAATGCCGTGTAGAAGAGACACAATATTATGAAATTTTAGAAAAATATTTGCCACACCCCTAACGGGTAGGAAATGATACCAGTACAAGGTTGAATGAGAGGATTTGGAGCCCCTATTGTCATATTATTTCTTAAACATTGTATTTAATACTAAATACATTCAGTTTGAACCACATAGAATTGCCAGTTTTGAAAACCAAAAACAGTTGAATATCAGGAATGTAATATGGTTAAAACTTAATATATATGCTTTCCAATTAAATGTGCAAAATATAATAGTTTCATATTTTGTTTTTATTTCTGAGGCTGAGCTATTAAAAGCTGTTAATAATGATATCTGATGGGCAAAATTGTTGAAAGTAAGGAATTGAGTAGACTTGCTGCTTATGGATCAGATAGGCAAAAATAAATTTTCTCATATTTGATTAAATATTTGACTGAAATTACTGTTTGAAATGTTTACCAAGAAATAGTTTTCAGAAATTTTTGCTGTTTAGCTAAAGTAAAAGCTTTTGAGGAATGTTTCAGTCTTTTACTAATTAAATTTGAGGTCTTGAGTGCAATACAGAATCATTTATTCAACAAATTATATATCTATTATATACTGAGCACTAAAATTAGAATTTCAGAGCTCATAGAAAACATTTCCCTCATATTCCAATGAGGAAACTGAGTTTCCCAGGATCATGCCATGAATTAATAATATTGCTGGGATTTGATTCCAGATTCCCTCTTCTAACTGCAACGGGATTGTGGATTTAAATCTTAGCCACAGGCCAAACTACATTCTGTCACACAGAAACCTAAAATAATTAAATGCCCCCCCAATTAATTTCATTTATTCATATATATAAGTGGAGAATTTTTTAAGGTTAAAAAAAGTGTCACAACTATTGAACCTCAAGGCATACACTGAACCAAATTCTACATTCATTCCTTGAAAGCTTCCCTATGTGCTGGCAATGTAACACTTAAAATCCCTGGCAGAGCATATAATCTAACGGAAGAAATCCCACCATATTGCAATATAAGTGAAATTTTGTCTTCCCTAGATTATTTCAGGAAATACAATCATATTCCCAGGTCAAGATTTAAAAATAGCCTTTTTTTGTTCAGTCAGATCAGTGTAAAGATAGACTTTTAACCAATTCTATGAGTACCTTAGTCTCTGAATATCTTATCCTGAGGAGGTGAGTGCAAATTGGTGGCCTCACTAAGACGTCAGTCTCTCAACACCTGTAAATTCAGTGAGAAGACTCTCCTAGACATAGTTCCAAATATCAGTAAAAAATTGCTACCAATTTTTAATCTCTTTGGGCTAGCACCGATTTTTTTTGGAGTTAAAAAAAAGCAAAGCCTGATATCACAAATAATATAGTCCTATACCTCGAGAATAGTTGAGGATATAGGGTCTAGGTATAAGAATATTCTGAAGCTTGGGAGTCAGCCAGTATCGATCCAGAGTCGACAAATACCCACTGTGCTGAGAGCTCTGATTATGGGATGTATCTTTTATCTGCAGCCGAATTTGCCTGTGACCAGTTTTGGAATGCTGCAAGGTTTAGCACTGAGAGAAAAAAAAAGGTAAAATTCATTTGACCTACTATTTCAGATACCCTAGACTGAATCCATCACAATTACTTTCTATTATTATTTTATATAATGCTGTAATGTCCTGATATTAGAGCAAAACTGCTAAAGTATCATGCTTATATTTTTATTTTACTTTTTAAAGATTTATTTATTTATTTATTTGAGAGAGAGCGAGAGATCCCTCATGCGGGCAGTCAGGGGTAGAGAGGTGGGGGGGGGGAGGAAAAGGAGAGAGATTCTTAAGCAGTCTCCCTGCTGAGCATGGAGCCCCACACAGGGCTGGATCTCACAACCCTGAGATCATGATCTGAGCTGAAACCAAGAATTGGATGTTTAACCAACTGTACCACCCAGGCACCCCAAGCTTATATTTTTACATTATTGATTACTTAGCTAACCTTGGTTGAGAACTACATAATTAAAGTATTGATTTATCTATCAGTTTCCAGAATGGCTAGAAACTAAACTGCCAGGAGCCTTAAAATCCTCACTAAACTTAAATCTCTGACAATTTATTCAGTGTTGTTTTGGAATAAGGTTTTTGTATTGGGTCCTTAGATCAGCTACTACTGTTCAAGACCAAAATAATAGTGGTTAAATAAGATACAAATTTATTTTTCTTCTTATGCAAACCCAGTTGTAAACCATGAATAAGGTTCCAGCCAGCAGAAGGAGGAGAAAGATAAGGGTAAAGGCGGCCCTGGAAATTACAGAGATCTCATTGGTCAGAACTTGGCCATAAGGGGTATAAGGGAAATTGGGAAAGGTAGTATTTTGCTGTGTGTCAATGAGCGTAGGAAAAAAACAAAAACAAACATTATGGAAGAAGGGGAAGAACATACTGGGAAACAATCAGCAGTATCTGCCACTTTGGGGAAAAGTTTAGGAATGAAAAGCTATATTTTAAAATGACAGTATTTGCTCATTCTGAAAAATTTTGTTTTCCTCAAATTTAAAGTTTACTTCATCAGTGTCTAACTAGAAAATACAATATAACCCTGTAGTACTTGTACTATGATGGGACCCACATTTTGAAATACCGTTCATTGAAAGATACAGAGCCACTGTAGGTCCATAGATTCTTTTAATTAGGGGCAGAATTTGGCACACATGGAGTCCATCCATGGAATAGGGTGGAAAGTTGGAAAGAGTGGTTTGTGGACACAAGAGTAAGAAATCTTGATGAAAAGAGGAGATTATAACTCTTGAACTATTCAAAAGATCTGTTATTTCATAATATTCTTTTACAGAAGTATTAAAAGTACCGAAGAAATGCTATTTGCAAGTGAAAGACCGGCTTTAAAATTTGTGGGTCTGATTATCACTGCTCTAAGCTCTAACTGGCTTATAACTTACAAATACCAAGGTATCATATTATTTTTTAGGACTTAGGTTCTGGTGCATTAGATTTTCTCATCATCTAACAGAGCATTTCTAAATTCCAAGGAACTTTAGTGAACAGTATGAACAAAATAATTACTTGGGCAACTTTTTTTAATATTTTGTGATATAATAGGAACAACACTTAGATGTCATTTATATAACAGAATTCTGTTATTAGGGACATAAGCTGGGAACCTAGAAGTTAAGGCCTCTAAGCAGTCAACATGCAGAAATTGATACACTTTGATCCTAGGATCTTCCCAGGCCTTCCTGTAGAACTAGTTTTAGACCCAATTCTAAATATGTCGGTAGGGTGGTTATCTAATATCTTGGTTCATGGAAGATTAGAAAGAAGAAATTAAAAGAGAATTAGGAAGGGGGATATCAGGGAGATTCTAGAAAAGTGTAGAGCAACCTGCAAGTTTCCAGTCATATTCAGCCTGCCTAGCAAATTGGAATAATGACAACCTTCATTTAATGCTTATTTGTAACGCATTATCTTGTTCACAATATCCCCGTGACAGAAATATTCTTATCCTCATCTTATACTGGCAAGTTAAGTAACTTGCCTGAAGTCACAATGAATATTTGAGATATTATTTAAACTTAAGTATGTATAATTTAGGAGGCCTCTTTCTGAATCACTAGCTATGTTGTTATTATGTTCTAATTTTTATTTCAGCTTTTCTACCCATACAAAAAAAATCAAAATGTAAAATTATTCAGAGTAAGTAGCTTGTAGCATTCTTGACTTTGGTAAACAATGAATTGATAAGCTAGATCAGGAATTTTATATATCTGAAGTTAGAAAAACACTAACTTCAATGTCACAAATTGCATATGTGAGAATGGAGTGAATTTTCTGTTTATTAAGTCAGGGTCATCTCAGCAATGGCACCATTAACATTTTGGGCCACATAATTCTTTGTTGTGGGAGTCTGTCCTGCGCAATGCAGGATATTTAGCAGCGTCCCTAGCCCGTACCCATTAGCTGCCAGTAGCTTCTCCATCCCCACTTGTGACAACCAGAGATGTCTCCAGACATTACTAACTGTTCCCTCCAGGGCAAAAGTGTCCTTAGTGGAGAATCACTGGTTTAAGTAAAAGAGCTCATATAAGTGAAGCCTACTTTATCTTTTTAGAATCACAGGATGACAAACCTGGAAGAGACTTTAATTGATTCCTTATTTGACAGTTTAGGAGACTGAGGTGGGAAGGGCAGAGGGAGAGAGAATCTTAAGCAGGCTTTACACGATGCGACATCCTACAAGCCTGAGATTGTGACCTGAGTTGAAATCAAGAGTCGGACATTTAACCGACAGAGCCACCCAGGTGCCCCAACAGTGGCTGTTCTATTTTATATATCCAAAGAAGTGTAAAGCCTTCCTACTTCTCCACATTTCTCCCAAACTTACTTTCATATATATATTTTTAAATTATAGCCATCCTAGTCTGTGTGAGGAGGTGGTATCACATTGTGGCTTTAATTTGCATTTCCTCAATGGCCAATGAAATTGGCTATCTTTTTCACATGCTTTTGGCCATTCGTATATCTTCTTTGGAGAAATATTTATTCAAGTTTATTGCTCATTTTTTATTAGGTTGTCTTCGTTACTGTGTTGTAAGAATTCTTTATGTATTCTGTATATTAAAATCATCAGATATATGATTTGCCAATATTTCTCCCATTCTGTGTGTTGTTTTTGCTTTCTTGACAATGTCCTTTGATGCACAAAAGCTTTTAATTTTGATGAAATCCAATTTATCTATTTGTTCTTTTGTTGTTTATGTGTCAAACTAAGAATCCACTGCCAAATTCAAGGTAATAAAAATTTAATCTGATATTTTCTTGTAGTAGTTTTATAGTTTTAGCTCTTTATTTGGGTTGTTGGTTAATTCTGAGTTAATTTTTGTATGGTCGTACCACCGAGGTACTGTGGGTTCATTTCCAGACCAACACAATGAAGCAAATATCACAATAAAGCCAAATGAATTTTTTGGTTATCCAGTACATATAAAAGTTATTTTTACATTATACTGTACTCTATTAAGTGTGCAATAGTATTATGTCTAAAAAAAAAACAACATGCATGCATTCATTGAAAAAGACTTTATTGCTAAAAATATTAACCATCATCTGTACTTTCAGCAAGTCATAATCTTTTTGTTGGTGGAGGGTCCTGCCTCAGTGTTAATGGCTGCTGACTGATCAGGGTGGTGGTTGCTGAAAATTGGGTGGCTGTGGCGATTTCTTAAAATAAGACAATGACATTTGCCACATCCATTGACTCTTCCTTTTCACGAATGATTTATCTGTAGCGTGCAAAGTTCTTTCATAGCATTTTACCCACAGTAGATCTTCTTTCAGGATTGCTGCCAATCCTCTCAAACCCTGCCACTGCTTTATCAACCAAGTTTGTGTCGTATCCTAAATCCTTTGTTTTTATTTCAACAATCCTGATAGCATCTTCATTAGGAGTAGATTCCATCTCAGGAAGCCACTTTTTTTTTTCATCTATAAGAAGTTAACTCATCCATTAAAGGTTGATCATGAGATTGTAGCAAATCAGTCACATCTTCAGACTCCACTTCGAATTCTAGTTTTCTTGCTATTTCCACCACATCTATAGTTACTTTCTCTACTGAGGTCTTAAATCCTTCAAAGTCATCATTGAGGGTTGGAATCAACTTCTTCCAAGCTCCTGTTAATGTTGATATTTTGACCTCTTCCCACGAATCACAAACATTCTTAATGACATCTAGAATGGTAAATCCTTTCCAAAAGGTTTTCAATTTACTTTGCCCAGATCCATCAAAGGAATCACTACCTATGACTGCTGTGGCCTTTCAAAATGTATTTCTTAAATAATAAGACTCGAAAGTCAAAAATACTTCTTGATTTGTGGGGTACAGAATGGATGTTGTGTTAGGCATGAAAACAATATTAATCTTACTGCACTTCCCCATCAGAGCTCTCAGGCGACCAGGTGTATTGTCAATGAGCAGTAATATTTTGAAAGAAATTCTTTTTCTGAGCAGTAGGTCTCAATGGTGGGCTTAAAATATTCAGTAAACCATGTTATAAACAGATGGACTATCATCCAGGTTTTGTTTTACATTTCTAAAGCACAGACAGAGTAGATTTAGCATATTTTTTAAAGGCTGTACGAACTTTAGAATGGTAAGCGAGCATTGGCTTCAACTTAATGTCACCAGCTGCATTAGACCCTAATAAGAGAGTCAGTCTGTTATTTGAAGGCTTTGAAGCCAGTCATTGATCTCTATCAATGAAAATCCTAGATGGCATCTTCTTCCAATAGGCTGTTGCATCTGCATTGAAAATCTGTTGTTTAGTGTAGCCACCTTCATTAATTAGCTAGATCTTCTGGATATCTTGCTGCTTCACCTTGCACTTTTATGTTACGGAGAGGCCTTCTTTTCTTATACTCAATGCTTTTCTTCTGCAGCTTTTTCACCTCTCTCAGCCTTCATAGAACTGAAGAGAGTTAAGGCCTTGTTCTGGATTAGGCTTTGGCTTAAGGGAATGTGTCTGATTTGATCTTCTATCCAGATCACTAAATTTTTTTCCATTTCAGCAATAAGACTGCTTTGCTTTCTAGTTCATGTGTTCACTGGAGTAGAACTTTTAATTTCTTTCAAGAACTTTTCTTTTGAATTCACAACCTCGCCTTTTGGCTCTAGAGGCCTAGCTTTCAGCTTATGTTGGCTTTTCAACGTGCCTTTCTCACTAAGCTTAATCATTTCTAGCTTTTGATTTAAAGTGAGAGACATGTGACTCTTCCTTTTACTTGAACACTTTAGAGGACATTGTAGAATTATTAATTGGTATAATTTCAATATTGTTGTGTCTCAGGAAATAGGGAAGCCTAGGGAGAGGGATAGAGATGGAAAAATGGCTGGTTGGTAAACTGGTCAGAACATATACAACATTTATTGATTAAATTTATTATATGAGCATGGTTCATGGTGCCCCAAAAATAATTACAATGGTAACATCAAAGATCATCGATCACAGATCTGAATAACAAATAATGAAAAAGTTGAAATATTGCAAGAATTACCAAAATGTGACAGAGACACAAAGTGAGCAAATGCTATTGGAAAAATGACACTGATATACTTACTTGATGTAGAGTTGCCACAAATATTCAATTTGTAAAAAACACACTATCTGTGAAATGCAATAAAGCAAAGTGCAACAAAATGAAGTATGCCTGCATATGGAGTGAAGTTGGCATCCAAATTCATTCATTTGCATATGGTTATCCAGATATCCCAGCACCATCTGTTAAAGAGACTATTTTTCCCCATTGAATGGTCTTGGTATCCTTGTCAAAAATCAACTGGCCATAGATATTTGGGTTTCTTTCTGGGCTCTATTCTTTCCATTGGTCTATATGTCTATCCTTATGTTTGTACCTCACTATTTTGGTTAACGTCGCTTTGTAATAAGTTTTGAAATCAAAACACGTGCATCCTCCATCTTTTCCTTTTCCAATATTGTCTTGACTGTTTGAGGCCCCTTGCAATTCCATATGAACTTGAGGATCAGTTTATCCATTTATGTAACAAAGGCCATTGGAATTTTTATAGGGGTTGCAATGAATATGTAGATCACTTTTGAGAGTAGTGCATTTTAGTTGTGTGGGCTTTTAATCTGTGAACTTAGAATACCTTTCTATTTAATTAGGTCTTTAATTTCTTTCAGCATTGTTTTTGTAGTTTTTAGTGTACAAGTCTTTTACCTCCTTGATTAAATTTATTACTCGTATTTTATTCTTTTGGATGTTGTAGTAAAATAATTGTTTTATTTCCTTTTTAGATTATTCATTGCTGGTATATAGAAACCATTGATTTTTGTGTATTGATCTTGTGACCTACAACTCCATTGAATTCATGTATTAATTTTTTTGGTGGATTCTTTGGGATTTTCTCTATGTAGAATCACGCCATTTGCAAATAGGGATAGATTTACTTCTTCCCTTCCAATTTGGATGCCTTTATTTCTTTTTCTTGAATAATTGCTCTCTCTAGGATTTCCAGTACAATGCTGAATAGCAGTGATGATATTAGGCATCCTTGTCTTATTCTTGACCTTAGAGGGAAAGCTTTCAGTCTTTTATCATTGAATGTTACATGTAGATTTTTCACGAATATATTTTTTATGTCAAGGGAGTTCCCTTCTATTCCTGTTTTGCTGAGTATTTTATCATAAAAAGAAGTTAAATTTTGTCAAGTGCTTTTTCTACAATCAATTGAGATGGTCATGCGGGTATTTTTCCTTTGTCATAATAATATGATATATTACATGGATTATGTTGAACCACCCTTGTATTTCTGGGATAAATCCCACTTTATCCATGGTGTTTAATCCTTTTTTAAAAAAATATTGTATGTACGTATGTATGTATGTATGTATGTATTTTAGAGAGAGAGAAAGAAAGAGAGAGTGCCTGAGCAGGGGTAGGGGGAGGAGCAGAGGGAGAGGGAGAGAGTGAATCTGAAGTAGACTCCATGCCAAGCTTGGAGCTTGCCACTGGGCCTGATCCCACCCCGAGATCACAACCTGAGCTGAAATCAAGAGGATGCCCAAGACTGAGTCACCCAGGTGCCCCAGTGTTTAATCCTTTTAATGTGCTTTTGGTGTATGTTTTTTGTTTTGTTTTGTTTTATTTTGTTTTGGTTTTTTTTGGCTGATTTATTTATTTATTTATTTATTTATATTTATTTTTAATGTTTTTTTTTAATCATATTATGTTAGTCACCATACAGTACATCCCTGGTTTTTGATGTAAAGTTTGATGATTCATTAGTTGCATATAACACCCAGTGCACCATGCAATACATGCCCTCCTTACTACCCATCACCACCCTATCCCCTTCCCCGACCCCCCCTCCCCTCTGAAGCCCTCAGTTTGTTTCTCAGAGTCCATAGCTTAATGTGCTTTTGAATTTGGCTTGCCAGTAATTGTTGAGGAATTTTGCATCGTAAGGAATACTGCTCTGTAGTTTTCTTGTGATAGATTTGTCTGGCTTTGGTGTCAGGGTAATGCTGATCTCATAGAGTAGATCAGGAAACTTTTCCTCCTCTTCTATTTTTTGAAAAATTTTGAGTAAAACTGTTAATTCTTCTTTAAATGTAGAATTGCCCAGTGAAGCTTTTTGGTGCTGAATTTATTTTTATTTTAATTAATGATTCAATTTCTACTTGTTATAGGTCTATTGAGATTTTTCCATTTCTTCTAGAGTAAGCCTTGGTAATGTGTGTGTTTCAGGAATGTGTCCATCTCATCTCATTATTTGTTGGCATACAAATGTTCATAATATTCTCTTATAATTCTTTTAATTTCTGTAAGGTCACTTCCGATTTTATTTACATCTTCACTTTTTTTTAATCGATCTAAAGTTATGAGAATTTTTAAATATTAATGTCTCTTGGCTGTAATCTTTATTATTTCCTTCCTTGCTGGTTTGGGATTTAGTTTGCTCTTTTTCTACTTCCTTAAGGTATAAAGTTAAGTTGTTGATTTGAGAAGTCTTCTTTTTTAGTATAATCATTTACAGTTATGAATTTCCCTCTTAGCACCGCTTTCACTCCATTCCATTCCTTTTAGTATGTTGTGTTTTCATATTCATGTTTCTCAATGTATTGTTTTGGGTTGAATTATGTCCCCCGCAAAAAAGAAGCAAAGTCTAACCCCCAGTACCTCAGAATAAGACATTGTTTGGAAATAAGGTCTTTACAGAAAAATTATAATGTCATTAGGGTGATCCTAATTTAATATGATTATTAAAAAAGGGGAAATTTAGACACAGAGACAGACATGGGCAGGAGGAAGAGACATGAAAGTGCCACTTGATTTTTATGGTCTCTAGCATGTTTTGAAATCAGGAACTGTAAGGCCTTCACTTTGTTCTTTCTCAAGTTTACTTTGGCTATTCTGGATCTTTTGTGGTTCTATATGAATTTTAGGATTTTCTTTTTCTATTTCTGCAAAAATGTCATTAGAATTTGAATCTGTAGATGCTTTGGGTAGTATAGACATTTTAACAATATCGTCTTCCAATTCACAAACACAATATCTTTCCATTTATTTGTATCTTCTTTTAGCAATGTTTTGTAGTTTTCAGGGTAAAAATTACGTCCTCAGTTTATTGCTAAGCATTTCATCCCTTTATCCTAATTGATGATAAAGTAAATGGGATTTTAATTTCCTTTTCAGATTGGTTATTGTTAGTGTATAGAAACACAATTGATTTGTATACATGTAAAATCTTGTTTCTGTTTCTCTAGAGAACCCTGACTAAACACACATGGCATTCTCAGGTACTTGTGAGCATAATTTTTATTCGTTATTTTATTTCCAGAACTGAGTGTGGAGTACCTGGCACATTGCAAGAGCTTAAGATATTAGTGGACTTGAAAGCACTCATGATCAGACATTCTTTTGCTCTCTGTAAAGAAAGAGGAGCGTTCATTTTCTTCTCCCTCTCATCCTTAGCCAAATTTTAGCAAAAGCCCAACTTATAAGAGGGATGAAGGCATAGACAACATCTTTGATAATTAGCTTGAGAACAGGAAAGAAGGCTCTAATTGGTCTCTTTCATTTCCTATAAACTGGCAACTGTTAGCAGAGTAAAGAATAAAGAAATGTATATATGAGTGACTGTGGTGTGGAAGAGATTTAGGGAAAAATTAGCTATTGAAGTCTGAAACATTCAGGAAAAGAGCGTTTGAAGAGTACTTCAGGTAAGTTAGAGGAAGGACTAGGGAGAAAAGGCCTAATGTTTGAACTCACTGGATACGAAAGGTGGAAGAAAAAACAAGTTACTGAAGGGACAGAAAACATGGGGTTTTCTCTTTACCTGGGAGACTTTTAGCACCCAGAATAGCTTTAAAAAACTAGGGTTAACGTACCTTTACTTAGAGAAAAATAGTATAATCACTTTCTCTAAATTTAACCAATGAATGCATTATTTAGTTTGAATTTTCTCAATGTTGTGGTCACTCTCTCCCTTGGTTTCTTCTTATTCCTTAGCTAGGAAAAGCAATTTTCTTTCCTTTCTTTTGGACATAATTTGAGTTGGCCCTAAACCTTTTCAGAGGCCATTCTTGATTGGAGTGCCCTTCACATCTACTCTAACAAATTATACCACTCCTCTTTTTGTCTCATATATTCAGTGGTACTTTGTGTCTGTAAATATCTGATTCAGACCTTGACTGAAGTAAAGAAAAAATGTATTTCAAAGCTGAATCTGTAACCTCTTTAGAGCACTGTCCATTCATTACGCTATAATAGCCAAGAGTTTGTGAATATTATTATCTATTTTGTTCCAACCAATTTTTTAAAAGATTTATTTATTTGAGAGAGAGAGAGAGAGCAGGGGGAGGGGCAAAGGGAGAGAGAGAGAGAGAATCCTAAGCAGACTCCTGCTGAGCACGGGGCCCAATGGGGGACTCGGTCTCAGGACCCAAGATCACCACCCCAGCAAAAATCAGTCCCACGCTGAACCAACTGAGCCAGCAGGCACCCCTGTTCCAACCAATTTATATTCAATTTTTTTCTTTTTTTTATTTCCCTTTATTGCACTTACTGAAGTGCAAATTCCTTCCATTAACTTGAACCATTAACTTGGGAAACTGTCAACACTTCGTATTATGCCTATTCTCTGGGGATGTGTAAAAACAAAACAAAACAAAACCATTATCATCGTTTAACAAACACTCAGAAGAGTACCAGGCACATAGTATGTACTCCACAATTATTTGGTGTCTGAAGGAGTTAAGGTGACATTTATAAAAGCAATACTGTTATGTGGAAAAAGAAAACCACCTTTGAATTACTAGCAGCTATTTAATTGTGCCAGTCCTTTCTTGTTTCAACAGAGGAACACGAATTGAGGACTTATTCTTTAATTCTGGAAGATTCAACATTGTGTCTTAAAGAATTCATTAGTTGAACGTAAGCCTCCAGATCTCGTTCTACAGTACTTCAGTCAAAAAATTTACCACCTCCAAGTTTTAGTCTGTGAACGTTCCCTGGCCGGGAGCTAGGCATTGCTTTTTGCTCACTCAACTGGAATCCACTTTGGCCGTTTTCATTCAACCATCACTTCACAACATGCCCCCCTCTCCCCGGTGTCCTCTCACCCCAAACCACAGGCAAACCAACCAGGAAACCACAATTCCTCCAGCTTCTTGGAGAGTGCAACCCTAACTTTGAGGCCACAAGACACGTTTTTAACCACACGGTTTCCTTCCTCTAGCCCGATTGGGTTTTGTCCGGACAATATTCTGCTGTCGCAAAACGCGCCTGTCTTCTCGAAGCCGACAACCGTAGCGTCGGGCCCCTGCGGCCACGGAAAACTACGAGAAAAACCGCCTTTTCCTCCAAACTCCTACAAGTACTTCGTTAGCTCCTGAGCGGTCTAGAAGCCACGCCCCGCGGCTTTGGCGCCGCGGTGTGCGCATGCCTGGTGCGCGCCGCCTGCCCCTGCCGGGCGCCCGTTCCGCCTTAGTTCCCCGCGGCCCCGGCGCGCGGCGCGCGGCTGGTTTCCTCCCCCACCGCGCCCCGCCCGGTCGTTTGCCGGCGCGCGCACCTCCTCAGGCGGGTGGGCCTCAGAGTCCGGAGGCTTCGAGCGAAAGTCGATTGGCTGACGTGGTGGCCGCGCGTCGGGCCTCAGAAACTCTGGGCGAGCGCGCAGAGTCGGCTCCTCAGGCAGTGCCAGGCACATCTCAGGTAAACAGGTAGGCTGGGAGGTTTCGGCGACCGGAGAAAAGGAGGGGGTGGGCTTAGATCCAGCCCTGGAATTTCCGGCCGCAGCCTCCTTGGCGCAGGAGAAGGGGCTGCGCGGAGTCTGCACCCGGTGAATCTGCACTCCCGCACGGCCGGGAATGATGGGGCTCACGCGAAGGTCAGCGTCGTGGGATCCGCAGGTCCTCTTTCTGGGCATAATTTCGGCATCCTCCCGTTTCCTCTGACAAGAGTTCAGCAGCTGAGCATTTATTCAAGGGTGTAGCTTTTTGTTTGCTTTTTCCTTAAGTGGCGGTTAGTTGGAGAGTTCAGGTCCTGGCTCAACCTGTGATTGACTGTGTGTGTGTCCTTGAGAGTCACTTAATCATCGTGTGTTTCAGTTCTCACACTTGTAAGTTTCAGCAAAGAATGCGATGCTTCCTTAGGCACAGAGAGCCGTGCTGTAGAAAGATGAAATTAGAATTTTTGGGTTCACAGTGTTTCTGAGCCCAAATCTCTGGAAGGTGGTACCACCCAGCAGTATTTGTGAAGTATTTTAAGCTCCAGGGATGGAAGGAACTACATAAACACAGGTAGCAGCAATATTAGGCAGGATGGTAGAAAGAAAAAAAATCCTTTTCTCCCGACAAAAGCAGGCTTTTTAAAAAAGCTCCTTTGAACATATTATGCAGATTAAATCACTGTGGCAGTAGACAAAGTTAAACCAAAACAAAGGGCCAAACAAAACCACATTTCAGCGTCGCGCCACCCTCCAGGTAACTTTAACATACTATCATAAATTATTGGCTTTTCAAAGTTTCTCCTTGGGATTAGTGTGGTACTAACCGAAAATGACAGTTATGTAATCATTTGGGTATCCTGTGCAATAGTATACCAAGAAAATTTATTAAAGCGACTTCTACGTAAGATAACAAGTTAAGATACCTCATTGATGAAATATAATGATGGCAAGTCAGAAAAATGAAAGGGGGATGTACACAATTATCTTTTAAAGGCATAGGTTTTATTAAAATCTTTTTAGTGTGTTAATTTTTAGGGTATAATATAGAGAAAACCGTATAAATCATAAGCGTACAACTCATTGAATGAACATGAACATATTCATGTATTCAGAATCAAGAAGGAGCATTACTTGCATCTTAGAAACCCCACTTTGTATGACCCATTTCCGAAGGTAACTTTTATGTTGATTTCTAAAGTCATCTATGAATTTACTATTATTGACTTTATATAAATGGAATCATACAGTAAATAGTCCTTTAAGTCTCACTTTGTTCAATATTGTATTTGTGAGATTTATACAAGTTTTGTAGCAATATTTCTTATAGTATTCCATCTAGTTTCTGATTATTATGAATACGGCTTCTATGAACGTTTTATAAGTACCATTGACCCTCGAACAACATGTATTTGGACTGTAGGGTCCACTTATGCATGGATTTTTTTCAATAAATACAGTACACTACTGTAAATGTATTTGTTCTTCCTTATGATTTTCTGAAAATTTTCTTTTCTCCGGCTTGTTTTATTGTAAGAATATAGTATATAATACATGTACAAAATGTGTATAAATAGACTTTATGTTATTGATAAGGCTTCCAGTCAACAGTAGGCTATTAGTAGTCAAATTCTTAGGGAGTCAAAAGTTAAAGTTGGATTTTTGTGTGGGATTGGTGCTTCTAATTCCTTTGCTATTCAAGGGTCAATTGTATTTTGGTGAATATACACACACACACACACACACACACGCACGCACACACACACATTTCTGTTGGATATACATATACATATTGGTGAAATGGCCATATTATAAGGTATGCAGGTATGTATTTTTGGTACACACTACCAAAAATATTTTTCAAATTAGTTGTGTCAACACTCCTGTTAGCATTGTTTGAGAATTCTGGCTCCTCCAAAAGCTTGCACACTTAGTGTTGTCTTTTTCATTTTAACCATTCTGGTGGATTTATAGTGATGTCATATTGGGGTTTTTCCCTCATTTCCCTAAAGACTAATGATATTTAATACCTCTTCATATATTTATTGATCATTTAGATATCCTTTATTTCAGGGGTCATTAAATTTTTCTATAAGGGGTCGGATAGTAAATATAGGCAGTCCTTGCTTTGTAGTTTAATTTAGTGCAGTACTGTGTAAAGCTAGGACTGCTTGTATTTTCAGCTTTGCAGATCATATAGAGCCTCTGTTGTATTTTCTTCCTTCCTTTCCTTGCTTCTTTTTTTCTTTCCTTCTTTCTTTTTTGCCTGCCCACTTATTTGCTTGCCTTCCCTCCCTCTCCCTCTTTTCCTCCCTCCTTTCTTTCATTCTTGTTTCATAGATTGCTAAGACCTACTATGTTGAAAAATGACTGTTCAAAAATGACAGTTCAAGGGCACCTGGGTGGCTTGGTCAGTTAAGCGTTTGGCTCTTGATTTCAGCTCAGGTCATGATCTCAGGGTGATGGGATCAAGCCCCATGTCAGGCTGCTGCTCAGCAGAGAATCTGCTCAACATTCTCTCCCCTTCTGCCCCCCCCCCCCACATGTGCACTCCTGCATGCTCTTTCTCTCTCAAAGAAATGAATAAATCTTTAAAAATAAATGACAGCTCAATCTTTAGCCCCTTGGTGGTGGTGAAATTATTGAGAGGGGCTACATTGAAAAAAAATCTAAATACATAATAGTATTAAATATTGTGTGCTGTAATGTTTTGAGATTAAGTAATAGTATTAAGCAGCATGTGCTATAGCGTTTTGGAGTTAAATTTGAAATCTCTAAGCATACTTTTTTTGCTTCTTACCAGTTTTACCTCAAAGCTAATTAGAGAGCTGTTTCAGTCTTCTCTAAGCTGTTCTTATTTCTTCTACTTTTTGTCATCCCTTTAAAGCTGATGAACAGAAAGGAGGTAAAAGGTGAGAAAAGAAAGGAGAATACAACCCTTTTCTGATATTCTGATATCTGATAGTCCCTAAAGGCTAGGAAGGGATGAATACCCAAACAGTTCTGGACACTTAGAGTAAAAAAGTATAAAAAGCATAAAATACTTTCTGCAGTACTTTGACTGTCTTTTGAGCTGTTCCATTGCGGGATGGCTCGATTAAAATTTGTATCTACCTGATTGAGTATGCCCATAAGTTGGAAGGTGATAATAGTGTCTTGTGCCATGAAACTCAGCTGTGGCATCCCTGCCCATAGTGGAGGTCCTCTCTTCTTTAGATGCCCCATTGGTCTGTCTAGTTCATCTTCTCTTACTTTGGGCCCCCTGCCCTTCACTCAGTACCAAAAAATATCAAAAAAACTTCTGAAAGTGTCAGAACTTTCTTTGACTACTATTTTAGCCTATGTTAACATTTTTAGCTAACGATTTCTTTTTTTTTAGGTGGTTTATAGAAGTGAATTTAGGAATGTATTTAGATATATGCTAATACTAATGACAGACTTAGGGGTAATCTCCATCAACTTGATATTTTCTTTGAGATAGATAATTGAGTTTTTCATCGTTCTTACTTGATTGTTATGCAAACACAGATTTATGATAAGCCATTAGGCCTAGCTTCTACCACCAACCACTTTTGTCCTTAAGCCTTTCTTAAATAGAAATTCTCGATCCAGTTATGCATTTCTATACATTTGTTTATACACACATATTCATACATATTTTGACAAATACAGATACTTTACTGGCCCCACAAAAAAATTGTACTTATATGCATTATTTTCACCATGCTTCTTGAACCAGTGTTGGAGACATTACAAATTACTATGGTTGGTAAAGGGTATAAGGTAGACCTCATATAGAAACAAATAGGGTATTTATGTAGTACAAATGTTTCATGGTACTGGACCCTGACTGATAGGGATATATCTATCAGTCCAGAGGTTGTCATTAGCTTCCTAGAGTACCTACTCCCCTGGACATTGCCTGCATCATATTGTCATTGTTGACCTCTGGGACTTTGTATTTTCCAGGATTCCAGTGGGGACAAATCTTGCCTTTTCTGTTGCAGTTTCTATTTTTAGACACTTCATTTAGGTTATATTTAATCTTGGTTTCTTTAAGGTGACTATATTTCTCTGCTACAGTCTATTTATTTGTTGCTTTTATACTTCCCTTTCCAGCGAGTCTATTACTAGTATGTCTAAATATCTGGGACTGGGGATGGACAGAGGATAGCTCATTTTCATCTCACAGGCCACCTACAGAGATAGCTTTAGGGTTGATAAGAGAAAAAGGTAAAGCATAACATCAATTTTTGCTGCTCTTGTGAGTTCTGTGTTATTATTCTCAACTTCCTTTTCTGTTTCTTGGATTTTGATACTGTTTTAAAGGGGATGGGGCAGATTAAGGACATTTATTGCAAAAGCAACATGCTATATAGTGCAAAGAGCACTGGGCATAAGTGTGGTTTACTACTTTTCTGTATTAACCTTTCTTGAAATTTGGCTCTTTTGTAAAATGAGGCATTTAGACCAAATATCTCAATCCTTGGTAATTCTTTCCAAAAGACATGGTAGAGAAGCACAGAGTTTAGAATTTAGATGATCCTAGAGGTCATTTAGGCTATTATCTCAGGTTTTCTCAGAACACTGAGGCCTTGAGAGATTGTATTTAGTCACATAGTTTTTAGAATCCAGTTCTCCTGACTTATTCCAGTTGCCTTTTCTGTATGCTACTTTGTAAGAACCAGCCGCCTTTTTTTTTTTTTTAAGATTTTATTTATTTGACAGAGACACAGTGAGAGAGGGAACACAAGCCAAGGGAGAGGGAGAAGCAGGCTTCCTGCTGAGCAGGGAGCCTGATGTGGGGCTCGATCCCAGGACCCTGGGATCATGACCTGAACTGAAGGCAGACGCCTAACGACTGTGCCACCCGGGTACCCCAAGAGACAGCCTTCTAAGATAACCCTGGTATTCATCCTCTTGTGTAATCCTTTTCCGTTGAGGGTAGACTACCGAGAGGCTCACTCCTAATAGGATATGACAAAGGTAGTGGGATGTCACTTAAGAGATTATGTTAAAATAGACTATAACTTCCTTTTTGCCGGCCCTTTTTTGCTTGCTCACTTCGATGAAGCTATCTGGTTGCTATATCATAAGCTGACGTATAGAAGGACCCACCTGTCGAGGAATTGAGGGGAGCCTTTGACCAATAGCCCGCAGAGAAAGTTTAGTAACGCCCTGGGAACTGAATCCTGCCAACAACCACTGAGTGAAGTTAGAAGATCTTGTCCCAGTTAAACCTTGAAATGACTGTAGCCCTGTTGATGCCTTGATTACCACCTCGTGAGAGACCCTAAACTGGAGGACCTAGCTAAACAACACCAGATGCCTCAGGAACTGAGATAACAAATGTGTGTTGTTTTAACCTGCTAAGTTTTGGGGTAATTTGTTTAGCAGCAACAAATGGGTAATAAACTGCTCTTAGTAATTTTTAAATTTTAATAAAAAAAATTGTTAATAAAGGAAATAGTTCACCCTGAAGTTTTTGTGAACATAACTTTAGTCAGTTTTTATCATTTTAGACATATTTGGGAATATGTTATTTTTACTCTTTAAAAATGAAAATATTAGGGGCTCCTGGGTATCGCAGTCGTTAAGCATCTGCCTTCAGCTCAGGGCGTGATCCCGGCGTTCCGGGATCTAGCCCCACATCGGGCTCCTCCGCTGGGAGCCTGCTTCTTCCTCTCCCACTCCCCTGCCTTGTTCCCTCTCTTGCTGGCTGGCTCTCTGTCAAATAAATAAATAAAATCTTTAAAAAATAAAAATGAAAATATCAATCATTTGTTCTGTATTTGTTTTAGTTAGAACTTAATTACCATGTATTTGTTTGATCTCAAAACTGGCAACAATAAAGAGATAATTACTTTGAAAGTTGAGAATTACTACTTTGGTTGAAGGTTCCACTGAACTGGATGATTGATGAGACAAATTTACCATAGAACTCCTTTTGGCAGTTGACAGGAGCACCTTTGATTCAGCTATTGTCTGTATTGAAGGTGTTTTTAATTTAGATTGTTTACTGTTTGGGATGTATATACTCACGTCATCTACTCTTGTTTATCTGTAGTTTTGCATTATGGTGATTTTATTGTATATAAATACTGTTTTGAGAATTGCCTTTAATATTCCTGGATTTATAAGTTTTGGAAGCTACTAGAATACAACAGGGATTATTTTGCTGGAACCCTTAATCCTGAATCTTGTTTTATTTTCTGTTGAGGTATATACCAACAACGCCTCTTCATAATTTTATCTTGGGAATTTTGCTGCTGTGGAATAAGTGTTGAAAAACTGAAAAAAATGAATAAATAAATGATAAAGATCAGTGAACTTGTAAAACACTTTATTGTGAAATGTAATAAATGTGAAGAAAAGGAAATAAAATATATGTGGACGTTCAATGAATAAAAAGTTAACACCCATGTAACTACCATCAAAATATCTTGAATAATCATTGAAATGTTTAAGTCCTTGCTTTGTATATGGTTTTGTTTTTTTCTTAATGCTGTGTGAATATGAGTGTGCATGTGTGTGAGAGAGAGACAGAGAGATGTGAATTCTTTGGTCTGTGCAATGCTTTATGTGTCTGTTAGGTGAAGTTTGTTAATGCTGTTGTTAAAATCTCTTTCCTTACTGATTTGTGTGCGTGTGTGTATGTGCGCATGCATGTGATTGATGAACTGCTAAATACTGAGAATTTGCAGTATGTTAAATCTCTGTGTAATCATGCATGTATTTCTCCCTGGTAGTTCTATCATTTTTTATTTATTTTGAAGTCATGTTATTAGAAACATATAGCTTTATAACCAGTCTGTCTTATGAATTGAACCTTTTTTTTCCCCCACTAAGAAGTGTTCCTTTTTATCTCTAGTAATGCCTTTTGTTTTAAAGTCTAGTCTGATTTTTTAAAAACTTTATTTTGAAATAGTTTTATACTTACTGAAAAGTTGCAGCAATAGTAGAGAGTTCCTGTAAATTCTTCATCCTACTACTGTTCACACAATGCATTATCATCGTACAAGGACCAAAACCAAGAAATGAATATTGTCACAATATTATTCACTATATTATACACTTTATCCAAATATCACTGTTTTTTCCATTAATTTTGTTGTTGTTGTTCTATCCAATCCAGATCCTGTGTTGCATTTAGTTGTTGCGTTTCCTGAGTCTTCTCCCATCTGTGACCTCTTTTGAATTTTGATATAGCTATGTCAGCTTTCTTTTGGTTAATGTGTGCATAGAATTGGATTTTAAAAATTCAGTGGGACATCTTTGTCTTAGAATTGGAGCATTTGGTAACTGGATCATTAAATCCATTCATATTTTGTATTATTCCATTTTCTATTTTCAGTTATGGCAATTACATATGCTCTACCATTCTTTTGTAGAAACTCTTGCATCTTGGAATGTGTCTTTTCAGACCTTTATGCATTTTCTTACATGTATATATATAGCCAAACACATGGTTTGGTTTGTTTGCTTTTTTATTTTAATATAATAATGGTAATGTTTTATTATTTTACAACACTCCTTTCATTTAGTAATATTTTATATATCTTTCTATGTCAGTGTATATTCTACACATATATATAGTACTTATACATATATACCATAGTTTGTTTAACCAGACCCTAACTGGTAGACATTTATGCTGTTTCTGATTTTCTTAATGGTATAAACAGCACTGTCTTATATATTCTTGTATGTGTAATTTTGCACCCTTTGCTAGAACATAGATTTCTAGAAGTAGAATTATGGAATCAGAGTTTGCACATGTAAAGCTCTAATTGACATTGTGGGATGTTCTTGTTATTTTTTAATGGCATAGCTTTTATAAAAACAATATATGCTTATTATAAATTCTTTCAAGCAACATAAATAAACAAAAAGGTGATGGTGAAACATTACCGCAAATTCTAGTACCCAACCAAAACAACCCTCATTAAAAATCAGGTGTATAGCAGTCTGTTTCTGTTCCTAAGAGTTCTCAATATTTAAAAACAAACAAACAAAAGAGCCTACCTGTAGGCACATGTTTGTGAAATTTCACAACACCAAGAATGAAAAAAACAGAAATCTTGAAGGTTTCCAGAGAATACAAAAATAGAAAAAAGAATCGAACGTATTAATATCAGTCTTGACCAGAATCGTGGCTATTTAACAATGACGTATGGGAATGGAACAAAGGTGTTTTTAGGGGTGCCTGGGGTGGCGCAGTCAGGTAAGCATCCTATTCTTGGTTGTGGCTCAGGTTGTGATCTCAGGGTCATGAGATGGAGCTGCCAAGGGGCTCGGCACTCAGCGTGGAATCTGCTTGGAATTCTCTCTCCCTCTGCCCCTCCTGCTTGTGTGCTCTTTCTCACTCTCTCTCTCTCTCTCTCAAATAAATCTTTTAAAAAAAGATATTTTTAAACCTGGAAATCCTCAGAAGTTATGCTCAAGCAAAATAAATAAGTGAAAGAAAGGCCTGGAACGTAGGAAACAGTAACTCTAACCCAGAGCACAGTGAAATGATGTTCTAGGAGGGACAGCTATATAGCTGGCCTAGAGAACATATGGTGCAGATTTAAGGAGAAGCCCCCTCATGAAGGAGGTTTTCAGGAGAGAAAGAGGATTTCAGAGGTACATAACTTCAGAGCCTGGAGTTTTCTCTGTTGGGAGGTTTTTTAAAACTATGAATTCAATTTTTCCTCCCCTACTATGTCTATTTCATTATTTGTGTATTTTTATTTTAAATAATGTTTTGATTTTAGGAAGTAATTTCTTATCAAGTATGATCTAATATCATGTAATTTTATGTTATGATGCTTGGATATAAGTGGTCATCACATAATTAGAAAAATTTTTGTATTCTTACTCTACTTCTTGGGTGGAATTTGAAGGGTAATTTTTTACAGATGCTATTTGCATTCAGGTGTTAAAATGTTTTTTTGCATTAAGTCTCAACCATATACATATAACCTAAAAAATTTTAAACATTTAAGTTTGTTCATTTTAATGAAGTATTTTCTGAATTATGACATATCTCTTCTTTAAGCAGCATGTCTTGATACTAATTAGTACTGTAATACTTTTATTATCTTTTAAATTTAATGTAAATCAAAGCCATTTCCTTAATATATGTCAAACAGCTTATTACCAGCATGGGAGCTACAGATACTGTGTGATATAGCATATGATATCCCAAAGTAGAACATTTTATTCAGTGGCATGAGCTCGCACAGTGGGCAAGATTATTGTAATTCATTTGGGTAGGTGAACAGTAATTTAGGAAGTTCACATACAAAAACTCACTGTCAGTGAGTTTCTTTGTGATTCTTTACTGGTAAGAAACTCAGTTTAGGATATCATTAGCTTATTTCTACTGTCTTTATTTCCTGCCGGTGACTAATTTACATCTTAGTTTAAAGTAAAATCTACGTACACATCTTTAAAATGCCTGTATTTTTGTTAGCCATTTTAGAATTAAAATCTCAAAATATTTGGTCACGTGATTACCAACCAGTTGATTCTAAAAGCTCATGTTTGCTCTACGTGCAAATATACCTTAAGAATTACAGAAATTAAATATTTTCTTCATTAAAGTTTTTTTGAACAGTTTCTCTTTTAAAATGTGTTCTTTTAGGAATTACTTTATGAAAAGCAAAAGATTGTATTTATTTGCCTATTAGTGGATAAAAATTTAGACTAATATATAACACGCCACATTTAATAATGAGATTTCAAAAAAGCTGCCACAAAGATATTCCTTCTAGTGCTTTTTGTAACAGGAAATAATGATGTTGCCATCCAGTGGAGTGTTAGTCAGTAGTTAGTGAAGCATTTTGAAGAAAAATGCCTATGATATATTATTGTGAAAAAATTAAATATGTGTAGACTTTGATTACACATATAAATATGTAAAAAAATGACAAAGGGAACACACTAAAATTTTAAGAGTATTTTATATTTTGGTGGTGAATGTAACGGGTGATCTTTTTTCCTTCTTTCTACTTTTGTTTTAGTGTATTTTGGACTATTTTCCAAGAGATGAGGTCATTTGGGCAGTACCTAGAATTTGTGTCTCAGTGGGTTTTTTTCCTATCATCAGTGAATTTTTTACCAAATCAAGAATTCAGCATCATTTGACATTAACATTGGATCAGCTCCGACTTCTCCTAATGATAATGGATTTATTGTAATCTGTTTATACCAGAATATAATGATTTTTATGCCCTTTGAAATCTTCCAAGTGAGTTGTCAAAAGGTAACGTAATGTACTTATTACTTAACTTATGTACTTAAGTAATGTACTTACTTAAATGTAAGTAATTAGAAAAATGTTTCCTGTTGTTTTTGAGAAGGTTTAAAGAATGACTACTAACTTTAAGATCTTTTGGCTGTACCACCTTCCCTTCCCCAGCTTTTAACTGGACCTAATTTTTACTTTCTCCATATGGTGTCTTCCCTACAAATTTAGACTCTATTTCCAGTTTCTCTTCAGTGTGTGAGAACTTTGTCCAAATGTTTTGACAGTTCATAAGGCTCTAACTGTTCCAGCTCCTTTACTTCAGACCTTTTGCACCCTAATTGCTTGCTGAGAGCATACCTGCTGGTTATAGTGATTCTCATGACTTTTAGATATCACGTTGCTCCCTATTGTTTCCTTCTCCTCCTCCGTGCACACATGCTGGATATCATGCAGGTCTCATAGTTGTTGGTGTTGTATGTTGGTATTTACCTAGTTTTGTGGTAGATATTTTGTTTATGGTTTCATTTTGGTATCCTGGTTGCTCTGTTTTTATAAAGATAGTTGGGAAGATTTAAAAACTGCTGATTCCACCACAGTCTTCCCAGAATCTTCCTGGCTTTTTTGCAAAGTTAAATTTACTCAATTTAAAGGGTTGTCTTTTTTGAAGGTATGTTCTGCTAAAATGTTCTTTATTTTATGATTATTGAAGGTAGTTGCTTCTATTTTTTAAAGTCATTTATAAAATAAAAACCTATCAACAATTTTTGTTTTGGAAATTTTACTAGCTTGGGAAGTCTAAAATTTTAGTGACTATTGATTTTCTCAATTCCCTATAACAGGAAATTGAAGTGATTTGCCAGAGGCTACAGAGTTGATAAATGCCAGCACCTGTATCCAAATATTCATTTTATGATCCCACAGTAATCAGTCCTGAACTAGTTATAGGAAGTGACTGAGCGAAAGGGAGCTCTGTTTTAAAATCATTTAAAAATGATTAAATCCTTCATCTAATACATGGCTCTTCTGGGTTAGGACTCTCCTGGGTGGTATGAGAAATAATCCCTCCAGGGAGAGTGAAGATACACTTTAGGACAAGTTCCTGATCATCAAGAATTCATTTTCCAGTTGATTCATGACTGTGACCCCTCTTTTTTTTAAAATGCATTCTATGAGAGAAGCTGAAAATGTCTCTGAACATGCTAGGTGGTATGAGAGCTAGAAACTCACAAGGTATATGTATTAGTTTCCTGTCATTGCTGTAACAGACCAACCACCACAAATTTGGTGGCTTAAAACAACATAAATTTATTATGTTACTGTTTAGGAGGTCAGAAATGTGAAATTGTTCCCACAGGGCTGAAATGATGTCAGTAGCACTGCATTCCTTTGTAGATAGTCTCTAAGGGAGACTTTTTCTTACCTTTTCTAGCTTCTAGAGAGGCAGCCTACTGTTTACTTGAAATGGTGCATTTCTTTAAGGAGGTGATCAATTAGCATTTTATAGTCTATTCATATATTCAGTTCTTTGAATTTATGCAGTATATAGTTGACCCTTGAGCAGTGCAAGGGTTGAGGGGACCCCCCCCCAGTTGAAAATTCATATATAACTTTTGACTCTCTAAAAACTTAACTACTAATGGCCTCCTGTTGACTAGAAGCCTTACTGACAACATAAACAGTTGATTAACACATATTTTGTATGTTATGTATATTATATACTGTATTCTTACAATAAAGTAAGGTAGAGAAAAAATGTTATTAAGAAAATCATAACGGGGGCACCTGGCTGGCTTTGTCGATAGAGCACGTGACTCTTGATCTCCAGGTTGTAAGTTTGAGACCCATGTTGGATGTAGAGATTACTTAAAAATAAAATCTTTAAAAAAAGAAAAAAGAAAATCATAAGGAAGAGAAAATACATTTATAGTACTGTACTGTATTTATTAAAAATCTGCTTATGTTTAAACTTGTATTGTTCAAGGGTCATTTGTAGTTTTTTTAATTCAGCCAGTACACAGTCAGTGTCTACCATCTCTGGCCATACCTGGGGTTTGGAATTGGTGATGGCACTGAACTGAGACATGCACGTGGTCTAAAAAAAAATGAAATGTGTGTGAGTGTGTATGTGTGAAAGAGAGTGTGTGTGGGTGTGCATTTTCAGAAGAAGGGATGGGATGAGCTTGGAGTTAGAATTTTAGGAACCACAGAATCACTGATGACGTTTGTTGTTACTGCACCAGGGAGTTCCTGTGGTCAGGATTGGAGGTGGGAGGGTGGAACTCTTTAAGTTGTATATTACGTTAAGAGAGGCTGTGTTGTGCTAATAACCCCCATATCATGACTTAATACAACACAAGTTTAATTCTCACTCATACGGAGTTTGGCTTAGAGGTCAGCATCCCTTTTATCTTGTGATGCCACCATCTCGTATTGGTGCTTACATGGCTCTGCTTCAACCCCATCACATGACCCAGATGTAAAGAAGATTAGGAAATGCATTTTTCCTGCACATTTGGGAATAGGAGCTGCTATGATTATAATCCAACAAGTCTAGGTTTTGGAGAAGAGGTGGAAGAGTAAATGACGATTTACATCTTTTATGAACTGAATGTTTGTGTCTCCCCTTCCCCGCCATGCCCAATTTGTTTGTTGAAACCCTACCCCCTAGTATGATGGTATGGGAGGTGGCAACTTTAGGAGGTAATTAGAATGCAATAAATGTCATGAAGTCTCTACCCTCATTGAATGGGGTTAGTGTCTTTATTAGAGACATGAGGGAGTTTGCTTCCCCCTCTGCTCTCTGCCATGCAAGAATACAATAAGAAATTGGTAGTCTGCAACCCAGGAGAGGACTCTCACTAGAACTCAACCTTGCTGATTCAAACCTGATCTCAGACTTCCAGCCTCCAGAACTGTGAGAAATAAATTTGTTTGTGAGCCATCCAGTCTATGGTATTTTTGTTAAAGCAGCCCAGATGCACTAAGATCTTACTTCTTTCCATTACCTAGTAGGACTTTTGCCTTGCCTTGACATTACCCCATGACACTTGCAGCTTGGGTTATTGCTACTGATTTCTGTATTGGTGAGAGAGACAAGACTTATCCTAATGCAACATGGGGGTAGTAAGAGCCATGCAAATTTTTCTGAAACATGGATGATGTGAAGTTTTTGATGGGTTCCTGGGGGTCCATATTCCCTCCCATTTTTCAGTTTTAACTGAGAAGGAAACAGTTCCATTTCTTGTCCCAATAAATAGAATAAACAGTCCATAGCGCCAGGGTAGGATGATAATTTTTTTTTCTTTTTTTTAGAGTGAGAGAGAGAGCCTGAGAGCACAAGCTGGGGGAGGGGCAGAGGGAGAAGCAGACTCCCCACTGGGCAGGGAGCCAGGAGTGGGATCATGACCTAAGCCAAAGGCAGATGCTTAGCCAACTGAGCCACCCAGGAAGCCGGTGATAATTTTGACAAACCAGTAACTTCGAGTATTTGATAGTGACCAAGGATAGCAGAAAACTTTGTGTTGGATACCTGGGGGTTATGATTCTTGCTTAGCAGGTGGATTCCCTCCCAACTGTTGATGGTATCCTCAGCCATTCCCTTTAGGTCAGGTTGAAGGTTTCAAATAATAATTTAAAAACCATTTTATCAAAGTAAGTACATTGCACCAAATTTTAGCCTCTCATGGCATACAAAAGGAAGAAAAATTTAAAAGAATTCAATTTGATAAAACGAGCACCTCGACCAATAAAGAAGAGATACAATGTTGAAATTTTTGTTAGAGTTTTCAAAATAAGTTGACAATCTCATTGAAACTATTTACATTGGATTATTCATTTAAAACCTATATATTCTGCTCAGTACTGTGCTCAACAGGCATTAGAGATACTTAGACATTGTTAAAAAATTAATGTGTGATAACTCTATTCATATCAATTAACATCACAGAGTTGTAGACTAACACTAATTTGATTAAATCAGCAACGTAGAGAAATACACTGAAATTCTGTATTGAGTTTATGCAGAGATATGGAAATAGTAATAAGAGGAAAAATCTTTTAATGTTACTACTGATTGTATACCTCTTCATGTTGGTGCCTGATTTTAGTGAGCTTTCATTAAGTTAAATTTATATTTTATATCATAAAAATAAGTTTGATTTGAAATTTATATTAATGATTAGAATGTTTTTATATTGTTTTTAAAATATATGTATTTAAAATAGTTATTAAAGGGGAAATTGTCAACTTCAGAGTCTGCTATATCATTAACGAATTTCATCAAATTTTTTAAAAACACAATTTTTCATTGTTATTTATCATTGGGGAAAGGTCAATGAAGTGTTTACAAACCCTGCTTGTGTTTTGTTATCATGACCATAGGAAATTTGAAGAGAGTTTTACATTGACATTTGCTTGCAGAATGTCGCTTCATCCTCATGGAGTGACTTTTGTGTCTTTTATCCTCTTTAAACGGACAGTATGAATATGAAGTTTTTCTTTTGCAAAACCAACTGCTATTATTTTTGGTCATATGGAAAAATTTGTTAGAAGATGTTGAGGAAATTCCAAATACTCAAAAGTATCACTGTTCAAAAAAAATGTTGGTTAGAATATTGATTAGGTAGGGGCGCCTGGGTGGCACAGCGGTTAAGCGTCTGCCTTCGGCTCAGGGCGTGATCCCGGCGTTATGGGATCGAGCCCCACATCAGGCTCCTCTGCTATGAGCCTGCTTCTTCCTCTCCCACTCCCCCTGCTTGTGTTCCCTCTCTCGCTGGCTGTCTCTATCTCTGTCAAATAAATAAATAAAATCTTTAAAAAAAAAAAAAAAAAAAAAAAAAGAATATTGATTAGGTAAAATGTCATAATTATACAGTATGAGTGAAAAGCTAGCCTTTTTAAAAGTCAGTTTTGTTGGGTTTACTGTGAAATTCCTTAGGACTGAAAACGCTCTGGAAATGTTTGTCTATTTCTCCACTAGATGGAGCTGTACACTAGGTATTGGTGCTGTAGCAAACAAGGGCATGTATCCGATGAGGTAATAAATACTAAGGTTAAACTTCAGTAACCCATATATTAATGCAGTTAAATAATTGGTATAATTCTTGCATAACTAAAGGTAAAATTTAATTTTATCCCTTACATATAAAAATGTTATTTTCCAGTCATTCTGGGGAATGTATACATTTGATTTTTCTGATAGAGTTGTTAAGTTTCTCTTGGTCTATCCTTTATACTTCGTTGGTACCCTAATGGCCAAAAATATTAAACATTTTCAACATAGTTAAAATTACCTTAAATGGCTTCTGCTTAATGATTTGCCAGTATAACTAAAGTTCTGCATTTCTTTTGATGTAAACATACTGACTGATGCCTATGGTTTGCTAGGTATGTGAGGTCAGTACATTGATCTCTTGTAGATGCTTCTATTCCTACTAGTTCAGTTGATTTATATACTTACCAAGAGTCACTTGTGTTTGTCCCCAAACCTCTTTATACCAGTTATATCTGTGATCATAATTATATAATTTAAATGAAATCTATGTAAGCTAATGAAAATATCATTTGTAGAAAGTGTTCCTTCTACGAAAACTTAAGGTGAATGATTTGCAGCACTCAGTAAGAGGTGAATTGCTAAAAAAAAAAATTACTATCAATGAGATAGTAATTTTTTAATTTGAATGAGAAAGCTGTAAAAAAAAAAAAACAGCTTTTGCACTTGTTTGTGGGGCCAAAAATGCTTGGGATTCTGTAAGCTCTGTACAAAAGGTGCTGTTATTTAACGCTGTGATTATAAATGTACGGGTTTCACATTTTGAAAGTTATAATTGAGAAATAACTCTCCAAGTAATTTTAACTTGAAAATGAGAAGTGTCCTGAAGTTATTTTTACTTAAGTGCTTGATGATTTTAAAATCTGCTTCTCTCTTAACGTTAGGCTATCTTACTATAGCTTTCTGTGATTGTTTTAGCTGATTATTATTTAGAGGCCATCCAAATAAAACGTGTTAATTAGAATACAGAATATATTTAGATAGAAGAAAATAAAACCAGTACTTTATCAAAGACTCCAGATATACAGTTTAGCAAATAACGTAGCTTTTTCAGTCTTACTTTTGAGTTAATGTAATGATTTTTATCTTTCTGTTATGCCAGATTTTATGATTTCTTGAATTGTTTTTTTAGGCAAAAGTTTGAAATTTGGTCCCTAGTTTGTCTGGTCTCATCATGTTGAGGTAGCAAGGGATTGTCTTCCTCCACATATACAAAACTGGTGATTTTGGTTCAGTAGTGATTTCCTCTCTAATTAGAGTTTCTCCTCCTCTGCTATAATCCTATGAGAGAAATTTTATTACTAAAAAAAGATAAAAGAATTTTTTTTTCTACTTTCGTAAAAAGAACAGGAAGGAATCAGAAGATCTAGGTTTTAATCCTGGAATCTAGGACCTAGAACAATAAATACTTGCCGAGTAAATAAATGAATGAGTAGTTTGCTGCTTATTAGTTCTGAGTATATAACCTGGTCGATTAACTTCTCTTAGAGCCTTATCTATAACATGGGATTTTATCAATTCAACACACATTTCTTCTTTTTTTTTAACACACGTTTCTTGAGTGTGTTACAACAATGAGAACTCCTTTAATTTAGATTGCTTAATTGGAAGGAATAGATAAGTGAATAATTGAAATATACTGTGACAAGTACTCCGATGGAAGCAGGCCTGGACAAAGACAAGTGAATAGCCCCTTTAAACCTGTAAGTATTGGTCAGACTTTTATTTAGTGGAAATAGGAAGAAACATTTTATTTTAAAATTATTATGCAGAAACTGATTAAAATATTAATTTTCTCTCACTAGTTGAGAATATTTCTGAAAAAATTTTACAAGAAAATTTTCAGTTTTTTTAGCTTCTGTGTTCACTTCTCAACAAACAGTTTCATGGAAAGCACATTTATAAGTTTCAAAATTAGATGATATAAGTTGCCAGAGAAGTGCCATGGATTATTTTCTGAATTTTAATTCAGTACAACTACATGTGTAGTAGAAACTGTTGAGGAGTGCTTTTAAATTTCCAGTTAAGAGTGATATACAGAAACCTTAGTTAACTGACATCATACTTATAATTTATTCCAGTGATGTTTTAATGGCCCTCATAGATTGCTGTACTCACCAACTTTGCCCCTGAATCCTAGCTGGCTTGCCTACATTCAACATGAACAGGACTGACACTTTTATAATTTTGAGTTTTCCAGTCTGTGACCACAGTAAATATTTCCTTTTATTTAGGTCTTCTTTTATATCTTTCAGTAGAGTTGTATTATTTTTTCCCTAGGGGTTTTGCATTGTTGTAATTCTTATGCAAGGACCTCAAATTTAGGGTGAAAGAAGTGTGAATAGCCAAGATTCTTGATTTGTTCCAGTATCAAAGGAACGAATTTAAGTGTTTCACCATTCTTAGAGGATTTTTTCTTATTTGTTGTTCGTTTTAAGATACCTGTTATCAGATCATTATATTTTTAGAATGCGAAGATTTTTTTTTTAAGAAATGCATGTTGAATTTTATCAGCTGCTTCATCTCTATAGATTTTTTGCCTATCTTTTGATTTTCTTTTTTAATGTTAGTGTAATAGATGTATTCATTTCTTTTCAAATATTGAATAAATCTATAATGAAATAACACAATTTAGTCACAGTGCATTACTACTTTTCTTATAATGCTGGTTTCTGCTTGTTAATATTTTATGATTTTTACATGTGTGTTCATTAATGAAATTTGCTTCTTACACTATTCTCATATAGGTTTGGTATCAAGATTTTTGCTATTTTCCTAAAGATTTTGCTATCTTTTACTCTCTGGAGATTTTAAGGTAACATTAGACTAATTCAAATTAGATTGAAGTAATAATTTCTGGAATATGCTACTTCCCAGGAATATTTTTTTACTCATGATTAATTTCTTTGAAAATTATAGGCTTATTCAAGTTTTCTGTGTGTACTAAATCAGTTTTGGTTAATTATATTTTTTCTGGGAATGTGTCTGTTACAGCTCCATTTTTTAATACATTGCCATAAAGATGCTTATAATATCCTTTTATTATTCTTAATATTGTTTGTGTATTTTCTCTTCTTGATCAGTTTTCCCGGTTTTTCGGTCTTTTAAAGAACCAGCTTTTGGCTTTGTTAATTCTCTAAGTGATATGTTAACTTTCCTATTTAATTAGTTTCTCTCAATTTTTTTCCCTTACAGTCTTTTTGGACTTATTTTGCTTTAAATCTGATTTCTTATGATGGGTGCTTAGCTCATTAATTTTCATTTTCCTTTTCTAATATATGTACTGAAGGATATAAATTTGCCTCCAAGTAGTACTTTAGCTGCATCTCACAAGTTTTGCTTTGTGGAATTTGTTATCGTAGGATTCAAAATATTTTCTAATTGTCATCAAGATTTTTGTCATTGACTTGTGGGGCACCTGGTGGGTTGGTCGGTTAAGCATCCAACTCTTGATTTCAGCTCAGGTCATAATCTCTGGGTCGTGAGATTGAGCCCCGTGTCAGGCTCCACACTGCCATGGAACCTGCTTAAGATTTTCTGTCCCTCTCCCTCCATCCCTCTCTAAAAATTAAAAAAAAAATTTTTTTTCATTGATTTATTAATTTCTAAGCATATGGGAACCCTAACTTATGAATTTATGGGAATTTAAATTTCTGAATGATGATTTTCTTTTTGTTATCAATTTCTGACTTTACATTGTGGTTAGAGAAGATGCTCCATCAGGTTTTAATTCTTTGAAATTTGATTCTACTTGCTTTGTGTCAGAATATGGTCAGTATTGTAATATTGCATGTGCTTAAAAAGAGTGTGTATTCTGGATATTGGGTAGAACATTAGTTTATGTTCAGATTTGTTAGATCAAGTTTGTTAATAGCATTGTGTAAATCATTTGTATTCTTACTGAGTTTTTTTGTTGTGTTCCATCCTTGTGGGTTATCCATTCTCTCCTCATGGTTTTGGTGTTTTCTCCTATACTTACATAAAGCCTGTGTTATTAGGCTTGTATACATTTAAAATTTTGTATTTTCCTTGTGAATTGAAACTAAAATTTTATTATTATAAAGTGACCCTTTCTCTGCCTTAAAATCTACTTTGCCTCATATTAATATAACTTAATGTTTTTTGCTTAATATTTGCATGGTATATCTTTTTGCATCCTTTTTTGTTTAATGTTTCTGATTATTTTTAAAGATTTTGTTTATTTTATTTTAGAGAGAGAGAGCATGCGCGTGCGCGTGCACACACGCATATGCATGAGTAGGGAGAGGGTGAGAGAGAATCTTAAGCCAGCTCCCTTGCTGAACGTGGACCCTGACACTGGGCTTGATCCCAAGACTCTGAGATTGAGACCTGAGCTAAAGCCAAGAGTTGAAGGCTTAACTGACCTAGCCACCCAGGCACCCCTGATTTTTTTCACATTAGATGAGTCTGTTGTAAACATGTAGATGAATTTTTAAAAATCTAGTCTGACAATTTCTTTTTAATTTGACATTCTGAATTATGTAGATTGATTTCTTTTTCATTTGGTGTATGTCCCTATGAATATTTTATGTGTGGCAAAGTATACATAACATTTTATTGTTAACCATTTTTTAAGTGTACAATTTAGTGGCATTAACTACATTCACATTGTTGTACACTATTACCAATATCCATCTCTATAATTTTTTATTTATCCCAAACAGAAACTTTGTACCCATTAAGCAATAATTCCTTACTCTTCTTTCCTCAGCCCTGGGTAATAACTGTTCTACTTTCTTTCTTTATGAATTTGACTATTTTGACTTTCTTTATGAATTTGACTTTCTGTATGCATTTGGCCTCACCTAAGTGGAATCATACAATATTTGTCCTTTGTGTCTGGCTTAATTTCACTTAGCATAATATTTTTAAGGTTTATCCATGTTGTAGCATCTATCAAAATTTCATTCCTTTTTAAGACTGACTAATATTCCATTGTATCTATTTGCCACATTTTGTTTATCCATCATCTCTTGATGGACAGTAGCATTGTTCCCATCTTTTTGCTATTGTGAATAATGCTATGAAACTGGTATACAGTCCTGTGAATTTCAATACAAGTAAAGATTCATTTAACTTCCCCTGTATCAGAATACAGAGCAATTTTCTATCATCTCAAAAAACACCCTGGTGCTATTGTTTTAAAGTTGTATGTTCCCTCTAGTTACTCTCCTTGGCAAGCTCTGATCTCTTGTCCATCACTATAGTCATGTCATTCTAAGATGGTTATATAAATGGAATCATATTAGTGCAGTTTTTTGAAACTGGTTTCAGCTCAGGTCTCAGAGTTTTGAAACTCAGCTTAATGTCTTTAAGTTTCATCCAATTTGTTGGATCAAGTTTGTTCTTTTTTATTGGTAAGTAGTGTGCCATTCACTATATGTGTGTATGTGTATAGCAGTTTGTTTACCATTCATGGGTTGAAGGCTAATACAGTTGTTTTAAGTTTTGGGCTGCAGATTTTTGTGCCGACATGAGTTTTCATGTTTAGGGTAAATACCCACCCAGCAATGAGATTGCTGGGTCAGATGCTGAGTGTTTAACTTTGTAAGAAATTGCCAAACCATTTTCCAGAATGACTACTGTTTTGCATGTCCACTAGCAATGTGTGAGAATTCTAGTTGTTCCTCATCTTCATCAGCATTTGATATTGTCAGTATTTTTTAATTCAGTCTTTCAAATGTGTATTGTAGTTATCATGGTTTTAATTAGTATTTCACTAATTAGTCTTTATGTTGAACTACTTGCATATGCTTATTTGCCATCCCTATATCCTCTTTAGACAATTGTCTGTTCGAGTCCATTTTTATTGTTGAGTGTTGATGGTTCTGGATATATTCTGGATACAAGTCCTTTGTCAGATATGTTATTTCCACAGATTTTTTCCCCCAGTCTATAACTTGTCTTTTAATAAACTTGGCAGTTCTTTGACAGAACAAAAGTTGTAAATTTTGGTAAGATCCACTTTATCATTTTTTTCCTTTATGGATAATGCTTTTGGTGTCATTTCTAAAGGCTTGGAGTTTTTGGAGCTTTCTGGATCTATGGGTTTGTAGTTTTTATATGCTTTGGTTGCTTTTTCTTTGCATGCCTAAAATTTGTTTTTTTCTTTCTCTCTTTCTCTTCTTTTCTTTTCTTTCTTTATACTTTTTATTTTAAGTAGTCTTCACACCCAACATGGGGCTTGAACTCATGACCCTGAAGTCAAGAGTCACATGCTCTACTGACTGAGCCAGCCAGGCACCCCTATTTTATTCTTTCACAGGTTATCATTCTTGTGTTTTCTTCAGAGACAATTAACTTGTATAAACACAAATTATAAACCTTGGCTTTCCAACATCACATTAGCTGCTGTCTGCTTAGTTTTTAATCTCCTGCTGCTTTTTTGATAGCCTCATTCTCTGGTATGCCTGTATAGTTTGATGGTCAGTGAAGGATTTGGGTAGCACTTACAATCAGATTTGGGGGCTTACAGTTTTTGTATCTTCCTTATTTCTGGGGATCTTTCCATTAATTTTCCACTACTCTGCCATGTTGAGCTCTTTCCTCATACCTCAGGCCTCAGCTCTCTGCTGCCCTTACTGCCTATTGTTTGGGGAACACATTCAGTTAATAGAAGCAGCAGGGTCATAAATCTCACCGATTTCAGCTCTGTCTTTCAAGGGTAGACTGCTTCTAGTGTGTTGTTTTTTGTTTGTTTGGTGAACATGCAGTGTCCCCCACCCCCACCCCCAAGCATGCCCAGTTTTGTGGAGATTTGGGCAGTATTTATACTCAGAGTTTGGGTTTTACTGACTCTCTGGTTCTTACTTCAGAGTCTTACCCTTGTATTTCCAGCTCATCTTCTAGTTCTGAACTCTGTTCTCTGCCATCTCAAGCCAGCTGTGATCAACGTTCTGTTGATGAAGTTGTGGGGATTGGGGAATTTTCTTCTTGAAGTGCCAATTTTTCAAGATGAAATTCTTGTCTTTTTTTTTTTTTTTAAGATTTTATTTATTTTAGAAAAAGAGAGAGAGAGTATGAGTGAGTGCAAGCAGGAGAGGAGCAGGGGGAGGGGGACAAGCAGACTCCGAGCTGAGCATGGAGCCCGATGCAGGGCTCAATCCCAGGACCCTGAGATCATGACCTGAGCCAAAATCAAGCATCGGATGCTTAACCAACTGAGTCACTCAGGTGCCCCTGTTGTCTTTTTTCTATGTTGGGCTGCTTCCCATTGACTTAATTTTGTCTGGATTTCATAATTATTATCCATGGGAAGGATCATTTAACCACTTCACTCTGTTGCCATTACCAGAAGTTACCACACATTAAATTTTACATTTCAGTTGTTATGTTTTATATATAGAATCCTCATTTATTTCTATTTCATATATGTTAATTCACAGTTCACTTTTTATTGCTTCATGTTCTCTGCATATATTTCAAACCTGTTCTTATTTTTTAAAATTTAATGTGAATGGTTTTGTTATTTGTGAATGACAACCCCAAAGGTTGAAGTATTTGTGGTTTGTCTGTGCAATACCTTTTTTTTTATGGTGATTCTTCATTTTAGTTCATTACTTCTTTGTATGCTTGGGTATTTTTGACTGTGTGTTACTTATTTTAAAATATTTTATTTTTATTTATTTATTTGTGTGTGTGTGGGACTTGGATTCCTGGAATGAAGAAACCTTTCTCCAAAGAAGTTTTGCTTTTACTTCTGCTGGGTACCAAAGAACCTACCATTCTGGCTCTATCTGAAACTAAATTAAGTGTGACATTTTTTTGGACCACCCAGCTGATGTGAATTTGAGTTGCAGACCTTTGAAAGACCTGGTTTGTGGTGAAAATTTCTTAAGGACCCTTTTTCCTGCTGTAATCAATACCAGGGAAGATTTCCCTGCAGTCCTCTAAGTGTGAGTGATGGATTAAGTTTATTTCTTTGATGTCTTTGCATTTTTTCCTTCTTTGGTACGTTTATAACATTTGGGGTCATAGCTGTATGGAAGCAGTGTTCCAGTATGTTCTACCTTGGGTCACATTCTGGGATTCATCATTTATAGTTCCTCAAAAGGACAGAAAAATCAGTAGCTCAGTTACTTATGTTTGGCTAATATCCTAGACTAAAGCACATTCTGTGCTTAGCTCCTCTCAAAGGTTAGATTCCCTGTGAAACAAACTTTGAGACTTTGAGATTTGTGCATGGGAGGTTTGCTGGAGGAATTCTGTCAGGAACAACATCTGTGACAAATGAGAGAAGCAGGAGTGAGTAAAAGGAAAAGTTGAACTGCAGTCAGTTGCAGGAAAGATTTCAGTCAATCTTTTTGTCCTTTAGAAGTGTCTCATTTTGAAGAAAGGGGTTGGCTTTTATACACCCAAATAGACCCCCACATTGAATGCAGGCCACTCTGAGGGACGAGGCATGATTCTGGGTAGGGTGGCTCTTTTTGTCTGAGGGTTGGTGCTTGTAAAGGACTTAGCTGAGAGCCTTCAGTAGCCACCTCTTAACCAACTGGGGGAATTAAAGCCTTGATACTGAAAGAGATTTGGGATATGTACCATAGCAGCCGCTGTAGTTTCCCCTCTGAATTCTTGCTTTAGCTATTTATCGGCCTTATAATTTCTTTTCAGATCATACGTTCTTCTTTTTATTTATGTTTTATACAGTATTTTTATGGTTGTTTTCAAGGTTAGTCCAAATGACCTTGTTTGTTATATTATTGGGACAACTCAAATTATAAGATAGAACTCTTTTCCAGCTTTGCTTTACTATTTTGTGAATTACATTTATATTTTCCCAGCTTTACTGATGTATGATTGACTAATAAATATTATATATATTTAGGTTGTACAATGTGAATGTTTTTTAAGTTATACTTGATGTTTTTATATACATATACATTGTGAAATATGATAGAACTCTCTTTTTTTTTTTTTTAAGATTTTATTTATTTGACAGAGACAGAGACAGCCAGCGAGAGAGGGAACACAAGCAGGGGGAGTGGGAGAGGAAGAAGCAGGCTCATAGCGGAGGAGCCTGATGGGGGGCTCGATCCCACAACGCCGGGATCACGCCCTGAGCCGAAGGCAGACGCTCAACCGCTGTGCCACCCAGGCGCCCCATGATAGAACTCTCTTAATAGATTTCACCTTACCACTGACCATTAATACTTTGACTTAAACTTTTTGTTCTTTTTTTCTCTTTATGGTCAGTCAATTTCTTATGAAATGATTCTGAAAAGTGTTGTGGTAATTTAGAAAGAATCCCAGTAATCTATTTTTTGTAAAAGGGCAAGTTATTGGGGCACCTGGGTGGCTTAATCAGTTAAGCGTCTGCCTTCGGCTCAGGTCATGGTCCTGGGGTCCTGGAATTGAGCCCTGTGTCGGGCTCTCTGCTCCAGTGTGGAATCTGCTTTTCCCTCCCACCCCCCAGCTTGTGCTCTCTCTTGTGTGCTCTCTCTCTCTCTCAAATAAATATATAATCTTAAAAAAAAATCAAAAGGGCAAGTTATTAAGAAATTCTCAATGAAGTCAATTTATTACACAGAGAATTAGCAGTATTTTACTTTAGATTATTTCTCTTAATATGAAAATGGTATAAGCTGGATCATTGTCATAATGAATTAGGAGGAATTTAGCATATTTAAAATAATGAAAAACTCAACAGTCAGAACATTCTAGATAAGTTCTTGTGCTTGGTAACAGATAGCCTGTCAGATCTAGCAACTATCAGTTACTAATTCTCCAATGTTTTCATTAAATATTGTTAAGCAACCAAGAACCTAGTAGCCTATCTCTCTAACATGTAGTTACAAGGGCGCCTGGGTGGCGCAGTCGTTAAGCATCTGCCTTCGGCTCAGGGCATGATCCCGGTGTTCTGGCATCGAGCCCCACATCAGGCTCCTCCGCTATGAGCCTGCTTCTTCCTCTCCCACTCCCCCTGCTTGTGTTCCCTCTCTTTCTCTCTCTCTCTCTCTCTCTCGCTAGCTATCTCTATCTCTGTCAAATAAATAAATAAAATCTTTTAAAAAAATACCATGTAGTTATAATACCAGTTATAGTGTGTAACTTTTTAACTTTTATTTTCTTTAGCATATTGCTCTTAATTCCATCTCCCCCAACCTGGGCCTCTGAGATTTCATGTGGAATAGGAAATGGAGATGAAGGTATCAGCAGATGTTTTTCTTTTCCACAGAACCTAAGAAGCCTTTACTTCATCTTTTGCAATTAATAATTACCATTTTTTATTATGCATTTACATTTATGTACCCCTGTTACTAGTGTCTTATTTGTGTTATGCAATGTATCAAGTACCCAGAAAAACACAGAGAATAATAAATCTTAATTGAGCTACACAGATTTGGCATAAATGTTTTCCATTTTACCCTTCTCTCAATCTCATTTGCCTTTTCTGTGTTAACTACTGTTAAGTAAAAGTAGCTGTGAATTTTACCAGACTCATTTCTATGTATTCTTTTTTACAAACACACATCCAGATGTCAAAATAAATGCATAGTTTTCAGGGTTTTTTAAATACAAATGCAGTTATGCTGTACATATTTTTCTGATATTTCTTTCATTTTTTAGTATATTGTAGAATATCTTTTTATGTTAGTCCATACTGATTTACTTCATTTAGTGAATGGCTTTTTGGATATTTTTAATATTAGTACATTACTTAGTATATAATAGGCACTCAGAAAATATTGGCCATGGTTGCGCTGTTAATATTATACTATATGGTCTGGATGTGTCCAACTTCATTTAGCCACTTACTTATAGAGTGACCTTTAGATAGTTTCTAGCATTCCAAATCTAATATTTATATTTCCTTTTAGATTATTTCCTTTAGCTGCCCCAATTTTTTTTTTTTTTATCCTGGAGATCAGGTATGTTTGGTTTTCATTTAGTTCTTTTAATGAACCTATTATAATCCCAATGTTACATCATACCGTAAGGCAGAAAGATTAAAATCTTATGGCCGGTTTAAAACTACAGATTCCATGGTGATTAAGATATTCAGTAGTCCTTCCTGAGTAAGGGTACTAGTCTTCTTCAGTGTAATTAGTGGAGGTGTATACTGTTTTACTAGCTTAGTGAAGCATCCAGTCCACTTTTGCAAGTTTCATCTTTCTAAACGGACTGCCAGTCTTGACTAGTCTTCTAGAAGAGCGCACCCTCTAGTGTTCCTATTTGGTGTAACAAGTATTTATTTCATCCTGGTGAAGTGCTTCTCAGAGCACCATTTGGGCTTGGTTCAATAAACTGAATCTATCCCTAGGGCTCTTCTGTTGCTCCTTGATTGTTGGGGCCAGTGTTGACAGAGCTGTCACAAATCCTGTTGGCACTGAATACTTGTGGCCTGAGTGTAATTTAAATATAATGTACACACCCAAATGTATTTTGTGCCCCAAGAAATAGCCAGTTGGGTGTATTTCACTTTCAGATTAAGTTTAGTCTGTGTAAGCCACAGGTTTACTACAGCAGCCCTTTTCGGAATTCTGGGCGTGAATCTATGCATGATATGTAGCCACCGTATTGTATCATTCACTCTTTTAGAGAACATTTTTATCCCATGAATGCTGTTCCATTTGCATTCATGCTTTTTATAGCCAAAAGAACAAAGCAGCAGACTTTTTACACAGTGAGCTGCAGCAATATTTTGCCCTCATACCCCAATAACTTTCTCAGGAGAAAGTGATTTTGATTGGTGGCAATACAGTACACCAATTGCTACCTATTACAGTCATCCCACCTGAATCAAAGGTAGAATCTTTGTTAAACACTACAAAGGAACCATCATCATAAACATAACCAACACAAATGTGACTCAAATGACAATTCTAATTGACTACCATTTAGATGAGTCATTAAGAGGATTTTCCTTGATATCTTCTCTCTACATCACTTCAGGTTGTTGTCGTAAGGCAGCATTTGTTCAGTTTTCATATGCTAGAGATCATGGGTTAGCCACTTTCTCCCAGCCTTAGTCATTCTGATTTTCTTGCTCTGAGAAGTTCTTGTGGGAAAAGAATCATAGCATCCTTTCTTGTGTCATAGCCCATTTCTCCACTCCCTTACTGTTGGGGACATAATAAACAGTACTACTGTTTATTTGTTTCCAATTATTATTATTTTAACCTGTATTTTGACTCCTGCCAGTGGAATGCTCTGATTTGGCCACACTGTCTGTCCATATGGCAGACAGTTAAAGCAGCCTTGCTGAGACCTTTGCTTTTGTTTGTTCCCAGGAAAATTTTATACAATTTGATGAATCAAGAATTATAGGACTGTCTCTTGTTTGGTAATGAAGTAGTACTTATGATCAATCTTAGTTAGCTTTGTGGGGTAAAATCATGAGCCACTCCAAAGTTTCCTTAGGAATAGGTACAAATTGTATGTTATGAATAATTTGTCTTATGCAGCAATCTCTCCCTCTTTCTGTCTCTGGATTTGCCTGTTCTAGGTACCTTATATAAGTGGAATCATACGGTATTTGCTATCCTTTTGTTGGCACATATTAGTTTGGGAAGATGAAAGAAACATTTGTGAGCTGGAAAAGATAAAATTGTGAACTGCATCACATCCATCCTCTCCCTGCCATTCTGGTTCCTAGAAACTTTTCCAGTGGAGTCCCCTCTGACTGCCTCTCATATTTAATTTAGAATATAATGCCACAGTCAAGTTAGCCAATCCTTGATGCCCTTATCACCCATCATTTAAATGACAAGTATTTTAATTGCCCGTTCCAACTTTTAATGAAATCATTACTTTGAGGGTGATAGTATTTTATTTCCTTGCCCATTTTTGTAAATAGGTAACAATCAGAGTAAACATATGCAGTGTTGAAACTGATAAGTGATTCTGTTCCTTTAATTGAATTCTTGGCAATTGCTTTCATTAAGGTATGAGCAAAGCCTAGAATACAATTGGTGTCAATTCTAGTCACTACTCATTTGTTAGGTCCCTGCAGTAACTGGTAGAAGTCTACTATGGTCCCCTTTCTGCTTTTTTTTTTTTTTTTTAAGTAGGCTCTATACCCAACACGGGGCTTAAACTCATTAACCTGTGATCAAGAGTTGCATGCTCTGGGGCACCTGGGTGGCTCAGTCATTAAGCATCTGCCTTCGACTCAGGTCATGATCCTAGGGTCCTGGGATCGAGCCCCGCATCGGGCTCCCTCCTCAGCGGAAAGCCTGCTTCTCCTTCTCCCACTCTGCCTGCTTGTGTTCCCTCTCTTGCTGTGTCTCTGTCTGTCAAATAAATAAAATCTTAAAAAAAAAAAAAAAAGTTGCATGCTCTAGCAGCTGAGCCAGCCAGGCAACCCCACTTGCTGAATTCTAAAAACAGAAGTTCGCTCAACTTTTTTTCAGACGTCTTTAGTGTCTTAGTAATATTTTCATGGTGCTTCTAAGCTGCTTCCTTCTGTTCCTCCATGCTGATTTTTGCTTGGTATTTGCTTTTTATCCCAGCAATGCAAGGATATGAAATCACTGAAAAGAATGTAGTGAGACCTAATGTTCTAAGAGTGAACCCCCTTGAACTAGTAGTTCACATGATATTCAACAGATGTTGCTGTTTCCTTTGAAAATTTAAAATATGCATGTGTTTGTTGTAGTATTTGAATACCTTGGCTCCCAATTTGGGAACAATAGGTCTAAGACCATTTTCTAGACATTAATGTTGAGTGTGTGTGTATGTATGTTAGAAGACTGTTCATCAATCACAGATAACATCATTCATTCTACAGGTGTGTGTGTGTGTGGTAAAATACACGTAACATAAAATTTAGCATGTTAGTCATTTTTAAGTGGTATTAAGTATAGTCATGGTATTATATAACCGTTACTACTCCCCATTTCCAGAACATGTCATTATCTCAAATAGAAACTCTGTACCCGTTAAGTAATAGCTCCGCATTCTCTCCTTCCTCAACCCGCTGTAACCTCTATTCTTTCTGTCTCTGGATTTGCCTGTTCTAGGTACCTTATATAAGTGGAATCATACGGTATTTGTCCTTTGGTTTATTTTACTTAGTATAGTGTCTTCAGGTTCATTCATGTTGTAGCATGTGTCAGAATTGCCTTTTTTTAAGTTTGAATAATATTCCATTGGATATATTAACACATTTTGTTTGCCATTCAGATGACACTTGGTTTGTTTCCACTTTTTGGTATTGTGAATAATGTTGTTATGAACATTCACTAACAGATATCAGTATTTGAGTCCCTGCTGTCAATTCTTTTGGGTCTATTACCTAGCAGTGGAATTGCGGGCTCTATGTTTAACTCTTTGAGGAACTGCTAAACCATTTTCTACAGCTGCATTATTTTTACACTCCTACCAGCAATGCACACGAGTGTCAATTCCTCTACATTCTTGTCAACACTTGGTATTTTTAGTTTTTTTGATAACAGTCACCTTATTGGGTGTGAAGTGAGTGATTTTTATTTGGGTTTTACTAATGGCTAGTGATGTTGATCATTTTTTCATGTATTTATTAGCTCTTTGTATATTTTTGAAGAAATATCTATTCAAGTCCTTTGTCTTTTTTTTTTTTTTTTAACTATTGAAGGCTGTGGTAGCCCGTTTGATTTGAGACTTTTCCAGATTATTGTTGCAGACTATTCTTTGTTGTGTGTGATCACTGTTGTCCCTGTCCCTTTAGCTCATGTTCAGCTAGTATTTTTACAGTTTCCTTGAATGTCAGGAGCACTTCTAGTCCTTGCAGATTGTGTCTGTTTTCAAAGCACTCCTTTAACCCTTAGCTAGGCTTGCTCTGAGCCTAGTGGTCAGCCTGAAAGGAAAGCTTAAGGTCTTCTTCAGTCTTTCTTGAACATGCAGGTGGCCTTCTAAATTCCCCCATATACTTAGCTGCTTTGCATGTCTTTATGTCCCAGAGGCTCCCCTCAGCTTCTCCTCCAGGCTTTAGATGGTCTATTGTATGTCTCCATTCTTCTTATGCTAGGTGTCAATGGGTCCGTAGTTGCCTTGCAGCTTTTACAAGCAATGTTTGTTCCTTTACCCACCTGAGTTCCAAGTTAGGTGCTACAGAGGTGGGTGCCTTGCGTCAGTCCTTCAGGTATCCCCCAGACAGGTTAGAACAGACTATGTACAAAAATTTTCATATCAAGTCTTCTTTGCTGTCCTCTAGTAGAAGGAGGAAGCTGGGAACCATGCTGCCACTGCTTTAAGAACAAGACCACTGTTGCACTAGGGAGTGGGCAGGGGAACAGTAAGGAGAAAATACCACAAAATTCTCCTACCATTTTGAAGATGACTTTTTCTTGATTGAGTATTTGCTTGGTTGCTGTTAACTTTTGACTGTTTTCTAGAGTTCCAACAAAGTTCATTCAGACAGTTCCTGCTGGGTTTTTATGATGTTTCTTTTGGGTAATGAGAGCTTGGAGCTTTCTAGTCTGCCATTTTGCTGTCATTCCTTCTACTGATTTTTAATATAGTTTTATTCAATAGTGCAAGGCAAATAATATCATTTTTCAATCTTTGTATTACTTGTGTGATCCATTGCTTGCTCGTTCCATGAATTCAGGAGGCTAGTTCTAGAGGTCTGGGGCATTTGCCTTATCATTCCAGCCCCCCTCTGAACTAGCACTTTACTTTTTTTGATAAAGTTTCATAGGGATAGCCGGAGACTCCATAAAGGTGTGTTTTTTTATTGCCCAATCCTTCAGGACCTTTTGCCATACTGTACTAGAATGACCCAAGATTTTGTGAATATCCGGATCTTAACCCCAGAGGCCCATTTTGCAGATTTTCCTTTACTACCTTCTACCATGGTTTTACTGTTTGCAGGCTACATATGGCTGATTTTCAAAAACATTGCAACTCTCAAGCAGGCAATGGTATGCTAGTAACGGTAAGGGATTGACTCTGGCAAAAAAAAAAAAAAAAAAAAAAAAAAAACCGTATTTGTTGCTTCTGGTTTTTTTTTTTTTCTTTTTTTTTCTGTTTAAATACCACGTTTCAGGCTAAAAACATGGCATCTTTGATCTTGGAGTTGGATAGAGAAAAATGCCTCTTGCGGGCTGTAATGCATTCCATTACAGTTAGGGAACTTGCATTGTTGAAACAAGTGGTATATTTTTCTTTGGCTGAGAATCATAGGGTTCACATTGTACAGCAATCCAAACTGGGAGGTCCTGAGAGGACATTTATGTCAGTGGCTTCAAAAATGGTGAATAGGCCTGTATGTGAATGCAATGAACTCCTCCTGAACTTATCCCTAGAATATACTCTTGCATAGGACATTTCTGTTATCAGAAAGCTCTCCTGAGTGGCCTTCTCCTTATTTGAATGCTTCTTTACAGCATATGGGACATGATGGGTATTTCTTACCTAAGGATTATTTGATGACCTTCGATGATGGGTGCACTTTCTTCCAATACCGAGTAATAAGATAGCTGTAGTCTTTAAAAAGGTGTATCTTTAACACTCGCATCGGGCAGCTTTCCAATCTCTAGTGATCTGAGAGTTTCTGAGGTATAATAATCGGTTTCTGCCCAAGGCCCCTATCTTCCTTCATGTGTCACTATTGAAGATACTTCTAAAATAGTTTGAGCACTGAGATCATAATGTTCTAGACTCTAGGACCTAGAGGCACTGCCTGCGAGACAATCCTTTGTAAATCTTTTATTGATTATTTTGGCTGAGGGCCTTACTCATATTCTGATTCCTTTTTCCTGACTTTATTAAGAGGCTTAGCAGTATCTTTAAATGGAAGATTTTGCTTCACCAAAACCCAAATAGCCCCACTAGTCAGGGGTGTCTATCTAGGGAAAGGTCATAAGGAATACTAAAACATTTTTCAAAGATTAAGGATGCTCTTGGTGTTTCCAGCACACATTATTCCCAGAAGTTTCACAGGTTGGGCCTGGCCTTGAGTTTCAGTTAGGTTTATTAGCCAAGTTTTATGTCACGTGAGTAAGAATGCAAAAGAATTCCATTGTTTCACATGTTCAGTTTGCCTTGCTAGAGCTTTTAGTTATGGCCACACTGATGTATGTGTAATGTGTGATATCTGATTTGGCTTTAATTTATACTTCGATAACCAGTAATTCTGGGAACCCTAACATGTTTATAAGCCTTTAAAAAAAAAAAAAAACTCCTGTCAAATGGATGTTCTGTTTATTTGCCCATTAAAAAAAAAAAAGTATTGTCTTTCTTGTATAGATTTGTGGGAGCTTTTAAAAACAGTTTTTTGAATATGAATCTGTTATCATTAAACATGTTGCAGACTTCTCCCAGTCTGTTGTTTGTCTTTTCATTCTCATAGTGACATCTTTTGATGAAGAGAAAGATCTTAATTTTTAACAAAGATTCTACTTTTAGATCTATGATCTAGCTCAGATTTTTTTTGGCATAATATGAAGTAGGGATTGAGGGTAATTTTTTCTGTCTGGATATCCACTTGATCCTGCGTCATTTATTGAAAAGATTAGCTTTTCCTCACTATTGTGGATTATTTGCCAAAAATCAGGTGTGTGTGTAAGTGTTTGTGTGTGTGCAGGTATGTGGGTTTGTGTGTGGTGAGGGTTTATTTGTGTCCTCTTCATTCCACTGGATTATTCCTGTACCCTCGCACCAGTATCACACTGTTTTAATTACTTGGCTTTATAGAAATAAAAGCATATGAACTGGGAAGAAAGAAATAAAGAATGTCCTTTTTAGCAAATAACATAATTATATATGTAGCAAATCCTAAAGCCTCTACAATAAAATGAGCAGGACTTATAAGTGAATTTGGTGAGGTTGTAAGATTCAAAGTCCAGGGGCGCCTGGGTGGCTCAGTCGTTAAGCGTCTGCCTTCGGCTCAGGACGTGATCCCAGCGTTCTGAGATAGAGCCCCACATCAGGCTCCTCTGATGGAAGCCTGCTTCTTCCTCTCCCACTCCCCCTGCTTGTGTTCCCTCTCTCGCTGACTCTCTCTCTCTGTCAAATAAATAAATAAATAAAATCTTTAAAAAAAAAAAAAGGAGATTCAAAGTCCAGTACAAAAATCAATTATATTTCTATATATAGCAAAGAACATTGAAAAAAGTGAAATAAAACAATTACATTTGTAGCAGCGTCATAAAGCATTAAATACTGGGGGTAAACTTTATAAAATATGTGCAAGACCTTTATACCAGAAACTGTAAAACATAGCTGAGAAAAATTAAAGAAGACATAAATAAAGAGGTGTGCCATGTTCATGGATTAGGTGGTTAAACTTTTAATTCCTTCTTAATTAATTTATCTCCGTCAAAAAGTCCAGCATGCTCTTTAAAAAGAAATTTACAAGCCAACCCCACTATTTATATGAAAATCCTCAGGGCCTAGCCAAGTAATACTTTAAAAGAATAACAAAGTTGTAGGACTTATACCACCTAATTTCAAGACTTACTGCAAATCTCATGTAATGAAGGCAGTTTGGTATTACGAAAGGACTGAAAGAGCCCAAAGATAGACCACATATATATAGTCAACTGATTTTCAAGTAGGTGCCAACGTAACTCAATGGAGAAAAGATAGTCTTTTCAAATGATACTGAAATAACAGGAAAAAAAAGTGAACTTTGATCTCTGACTTACAACTATATACAAAATTTGAAATCAGTCGTTGATCTAAATATAAAGCCTAAAACTATAAAACTTACAGGAGAAAACATAAAAGAAAATAGCTGTGATCTTAGAGTTGGCAGATATTTCTTAGAAGATGAAAAATGTTAAGCTCAAAAGAAAAAGATGATAAATCGACTTCATTAATATCAAAATATTTCTCCATATGACCACCATTAACTAAAATGAAGAGGCAAGCCACAGCCTGGAAGAAAATATTTACAATACATATATCTGGCAGAGGACTTGTTTTCAGAATACATTGAGAATTCTTACCACCTAGTATTAGGACAAGCAACTCAATAAAAAAAAATGGGCAAAAGAGTTAAACAGACACTTCACACAAAAAGATGTATGAGTAGCCAATACACATTTGAAATGATGCATATCATCATCAAACAAGTTATGCAAATTAAAATCATAGGCTATAACTGCATATGCAAGAAAATGATTCAAATCAAGAAGACTGAAATACATCATGAGGTGTAATGTACAGCATGGTGACTATAGTTAATAATACTGTATTGTATATTTGAAAGTTACAAAGAGTAGATCTTGGAAGTTCTCATCACAGCAACAAATTCTATAACTACATTTGGTGATGGATGTTAACTAGACATTGTGATCATTTCTTGATATATACAAACATCGAATCATTCTATTGTATACCTGAAACTAATATAATTTTATGTCAGTTGTATCTCAAAAAAAAGAAACTGGTTAAGCAAAACACGTTCTCTTTTTTGTCTTTTCCAGGTTGTACCATATCAGCTATAATGAATAGTGAAATATCCATATATGTATATATATATTTGTATGTATATAAATTTGCATATTTATATTTATAAAAAGACTGTCCTTACCAAGTGTTAAGACTGTGGAGAATCTGGAACTCTCACACATGGCTGGTTGACATGTAAAATCTTTGGGAAACAGTTCGGCTATTTCTTAAAAAGTTAGTATGATCCAGCACTTCCACTCTGGATATTTATCCAAGAGATTGAAAACCTATGTTTGCAAAAAAGGCTTGTACCAGCACATTTGTTACTGTTTTATTCATAATGGCCAGCAATTAGAAACAACCCAAATATCAGTTTATAGGTGAATGGATAAACAAATTACAGTATGTTCACATGATACAATAGAATATTACTGAGCAATAGAAAGGAACTACTGTTTTATACAACATCAATGAATCTCAAAAATTTATGCTAAGTGAAAGCATTCAAATACAGAAGAGTATTGTTAGGTACTCAGCTGAGCTGGAGAAATCTGCCTAAGTGTGAGAGTTGCAGTTTAAAACAATAAGCCAAAACGAAATTAACTGTCAAGACTTTAATCACTTTCTATGATAGTGTAAGCAAGAGACTAAATAGAAAGCACTCAGGACACCTGGGTGGCTCAGTTGGTTAAGCGTCTGCCTTTGGCTCAGGTCATCCCACATCAGGCTCCTTGCTCAGCGGGGAGCCTGCTTCTCCCTCTTCCTGCTGTTCCCCCTGCTTGTGTTCTCTCTGTCTCTCTCTGACAAATAAATAAAATCTTTTAAAAAATAAAATAAATAAATGGAGAACACTAACCTCCCCACTGTTCCATTTTTACCCATGGAACGATGTACCCATTTGAGGGTCGGGTGTATCAGCACAGACATGGGGATCATCTCAGTGCCTAGGGAGCCCCAAATGAAGTACTTTTATGGGCCCAGGTTGGGGGTGGGGATGGGGCACAGGATGGAGGAAGAGAGTGAAGGACTCGGAGTGGAAAAGTACTGTTCACTAAGCCAAAGCCGAGAAAAGTATCCTCTCTCCCTAGCCCTTTACGGAGGTCTCCTGAGGGAGGGCCTGGATAAAGACATCTCTGAATGGCTAGGAATGCAGGTGTGCCTAAGAGCATGGCCAGCCAGGGAGGGCCTGAGTTCTTGACTGCAACTCCCTTTGGAGACTGCAGAGCATTGGTTGTGCAAAGTCTGGTGGGGGGAGAGCACCTTCTTCCTGTGAGGTCTGCCAGATGAAGGCTTTTTAATTGTCTATGGTTGGGTTTACAAAATCACACATTGGTTTTTGGCCAGGAGCTGTACTCCTCAAGTATACATTGTATGAGCCCATTTATACAAAACTCTGGAAGTAGTATCTAAGTTATATAGTAAAGGAACACAGATAGTGATTGCCTGGGATTGGGGAGTGGGGTAGATTTATTGCAAAGGGGCATGAGGCAACTTTTCAATGGGGTTTTTTGTTATACCGTTGTAGACAGCTGTCAAAACTCACCAAATGTACACTTAAAGTGGCTGCACTTTTGCATGATGCAAATTATATCTCGAATTTGATTTTAAAAGTTAAGAAAAATTTTAAAAATGATTTAGTTGAATCCTGAGTGTACGGGGAAAATATTTACATGTTTACTATAGTTTCTATTTTTTAACTATAAATTATGAATAGGACTATAGTGTAAATATAATGTGAAACTGTATGGGTTCGGTTAGGGTATGTTATATGCATGATTTTATCCAGGAAGCTGAGAAAAAAGTGATAACGGAAAGAATCTTGACTACTCTCTGAAATTTGTTTTATTATTAAACTGATGTTCTTTTTGTACTTAGTTCACAGTGCATTATTACTGTGTTAACAAAACTTTGTCATATAGTGTCATGAAGCAGTAAAATTCTTGTGTCTTAAAAATATGCCAGTGTTTTTTAATATTGTAGTATAATGTACTTAGGATTTTAACCATTTTTAAGTGTATAGTTCAGTGTCATTAATTGCATTCAGATTATTATACAGCCGTCACCCCTATGCTCTCCAGAATGTTTTATTTGCCTTTACTTGAAGAGTCAAATTTCTATAAGGTTTGCTATGAAATCTTTGTCCAATTCTTTTGAAATATACCTCCATATTTCTCTATAACATGTTTATGTTGCTGTTTCTTGATCCCCCTTCCCCAGTCTTATCACAAGTCCAAGACTTCCTGAAGCTATCAAATGTAGGGAAGGTGTTTATCATTATGTTTTAGGACAGAAACACACACACACACACACACACACACACACACACACGCACACCTAGCTATTCCAAGCAGAAAGGGCTTTTATTATAGGGAATTGCAGCTTACAAAATTATTCCAAGTGCTGGAACAGAAATCAGAGACTATGTCTAAACCATGATTCAGGGTCATGATGTTATTGTTGCAATCTAGAGGTCAGTGAGCTGCTGCTGCGCCACCACAACTAGCTGTACCAGGGAGCTCGTACTAGATCTTAGACCACGGAATCTCTGCCACTGGAAACATTCATGTCTGTCTGACTTTACCTGCTGCAGACAAATGACCTCTACCTTACTTTCTTCTTCCGTATCTTGCTGGAGTACATCTGCTTGGTAAAACTTTTTTTTACATTCAGACCATGAGCTGCAAAGGGACTGCAAAATGTAATTTTAGCTGTTTTTACCTCTTCCAAATGGAAAGGAAGAGTGAAAGTTGGGAGAGCCAATCCAAGTAACTCCTACAAGGAGACAGGTCTTTCTGATGCTTTTGCCCCTGGTACAGGCACCTTCACTTTCTGTTTTCTCAAGTTTCTAATATAGTTATATTGTAATTATTTAGAAAAATATATAGTGTTTACATTATTATGGTCATATAGATCCTAATCATAACTAATACATGTAGTATATTTTAATTATTTTCCCTTCCCCCGCCCTTGCATAGCTCTTTGCTATTGTATTTGTCTTGTTGCTTAGTTTTTTGTGTATTTTTATTGATTCAATCCCAAACTCTCTTATCATTTATTTGAATCTCTTCAGGCGCCTGGAGTTTTCTTAGTGCTGTCAACTTTGAATGATTTCCTTCTATGTCTGGTGTATAGCTGTTATCCTGTGATTTTCCTCACCATGACCTTACGTATTCTTTATCGCTCTCTCCTGAGATGGACCTCTGTTTTCTAAAATCAGGGTCTGCTTCTTTCATGTTTTACTCCCTTGTTTTGGTGGAGCACATTCTCTACCAGCTTCCTGAGAAGGAATGTAAAGGTAAGGTGAGGTGATGTTTGCTTTTTGAGTTCTATTCATTTCTGTTTCTATGAAGAAATACTTTAGAGGTGCCTGGGTGTCTCAGTTGGTTAAGCGTCTGCCTTTGGCTCAGGTCATGATTCCAGGCTGTTGGGATCCAGCCCTGCATTGGGCTCCCTGCTCAGCAGGAGAGTCTGCTTCTCCCTCTCCCTCTGCCCCTCCCCCTCTGCTTGTGCTGTCTCTTGATTTCTCTCTCTCAAATAAATAAAAATCTTTAAAAAAAAATACTTTGTAGAGCATTGCTAATACATATTTTTCCTGTGTTCTGAGTGTTATCATATGCTCTTGGCCTGTAAAAACTGAGACTGCAGACTACTACATGCACTCAGCCTTTAAATGTGGAATTGCATTCTGCAATTTATTTTGATTTTTAGCAAACAGTTTTGATCAGGTTGGTAACAAGAGATGTGCAAGTAATAATGCTGGACTATAAAAAGTGGAGAAATAGTATCATGCTGTATGTTAACAAGCAATTATATTGGTGATTCCCTGTGCCTTCATGTAAAAGTTGAGGAAAAGGAAAGATAAGGATCAGCAGGCTTAGCATTATTAAACATCTCTTGATATTATGAAGCGTATTATATGTATCACTCTGATTTGTAGCTAAAACAACAAGGTAGGCGTGCCATAATTTCAGGGATTTGAAGAAAACGAAAGATCATTGCCAAAATATGATGTCAGGAACGCAGCTCTATAGGAATTATGCAATGTTGATACTGTGTAACTCTGATTCAGTTTTTCTTTTCCAGGGACACATTTTCTATACTAATTAGAGTATAATTATTTTGCTTTTCCTTTCTTTTTTCTGTTCTTCCCTTCTCTAACCCTAATTAGACACGTTAGATCTTTTTATCTTATCTTCCATGATTCTTCTTTCTCATATTTCCAACTCTTACTCTGTGATGCATTCTAGGGAGTTTCTTCCCTTTGGCCACCACGTCATTAATTTTCATGTCCAGTGTTTTCCATTTTCACTTCATCTATCGTTTCAACTTCAGGGAACATACTACTCATTTCTATGATTTCTACTTGGTCCTTTTTCACGTCTGTCCATGCTTATTTAATAACTGCCCGCTCGTATTTAATAGTTGTGTTGCTTTATCTGTCTGGCACTTTAAAAATTACACCTATTTTGAAGATTGATTTCAGATTGCTTTGTTTTCTCTAATTCAAGTATGAATTCCCACCTCTTTTGTATGTCTATACTATTTTTTCTTACAACAGATTCTTTCATATATTTTATAGGGTTTTTTTATGGCTATAAGCTTATTTTCAAAAGATTTTATCTTGTAAAGGAATCTAGTTCATGACCTACTTTTTTTTCCTTTTAAATTTCTGGTTGGACTATATGATGTCAATTTGTTATGTTAGTTGCTTGGTTTTAAGTGCAGATTTTGGATTCCTTACCCACCGTGGTGAAGGCTTTTGGTTTTGCTCTTGGGTAGTTAACTTTTTCACCTAATTTGGCAGGTGCCTTGTGTCTGGCTAAGGTATTAAGCAGGTGGTCGGAGATTATGTAAGTGCTATTTAAGGGAAGGGGAAAGTCGGCTAGTTGAACTTTAACCTTTAAGCCAATTTGGTCTCAACATTTTCTTGGACTACTTTGGCTTCAGGTCCCATTCTAACTTATGGTTTGATTTTGACATGTGAATGTTTACCTTGCTTCCTTTTGAGCTTATCTGTGGTTTAACATATTTATTTAAAAATATTTTAGTCATGGGGTGCCTGGGTGGCTCAGTCGGTTAAGCATCTGACTTGATTTCTGCTCAGGCCATGATCTCAGGGTCGTGAGATCAAGCCCCACGTCGGGCTCCACACCAGGCGTGGAGCCTGCTTAAGAGTCTCTCTCTCTATCCACCCCGCTGGCACTCCCACTTCATCGCTCTAAAAAAATAAATAAATAAAAATGTTTTAGTATTTTAAAGTTTGGAATGGTAGATATCAGGAGGCATTCCAGCAAATGCTTAATTTTTTCAATCAGAATGAGTTTGGGTTTGCAGTTCCTCAAAATATAGGGTCAAAAAAGAATTGAAACTGGATGTAGGACTGACCTGTGACTAGCTGTCATTTCACCTTAAAGATTACAGATATATTTATTGCTTTCACTGATATGAAGTTATTATTTAGTAAAATAATTTTATTTTAAACATTGTGATGAGGTATAAAATTTACCTAAATTTGCTGGTTCAAATATAGACTTAACACCTATTAAGTGGTAACAAGTGTTGGAATTTTGAGACCTGTTGTTATAGTCATTATCACTGTTTCTGCTTATAAGTCATCTGTGTAAGTCATCTTCTTTGTTAAGATTATTATGCCTTTACAAAGAAATACGACTGTTCTACAAATGGGAAACATCCCCAGGAATAGAAATAAATATTTTGTAAGGTAAAATTAGAGAAGATTTCAAATTTATATCGTTATGACTCTAGCAAATGATAAACGTGGTTGGTTACTTCCATTGCAAGTCAGTAAGTAGCAGTAGCTAACTAGGATGTTGCTTCAGGGTATAGCAGATGGCCTGTAAGTAGCTTGGTGAGGAAAATGTTTGCTAAAGGTGACAGAGTGTACCTACCCTATTTCCCATATGCACTAGGTCATTGGTAACATAAGGTCTTAGCTTCAGGAAGTTGTTAAATTTAAGGTCAGGGAGTAATTCCAAAGCATTTTAATAAATAAAGTACATATCCCTTAGCCGATAATATTTTCTTTTCAGTTCCTGCATGCTAAGATGAAATTTGTAAGCTTTTCTCTAGACAACATGCAGTATAGAGTCCAAGTGGGGTGTGAGTATATATATTTGTGAAAAATGTGCAGTATCTGTTGCATGATATATTGTGTGTATATATATCAAGCATGAGATTGATGGGGTTTTGATAACATTCTTATAAAATGGAACACTCATTGCTAGTCCTGTGAAAGATTATTTAATGGCTTTTGCTAACAAGTAAAAAATGCTGTATATTCTCTTTTATATTACAATGTGTGTTTTAAATTATTTATTATGGAAAACTAAATGTACAAGAGTAGAGAAACGATAATGAACTCCTATGTATGTACTACACAACTTCAACAATTGTCCTTCATCGTTCATGTTAGTTAATTTTGTTTCATCTTATTCTGCCTGCCTTATGAATCCTGCTCCCCTTGGCCCCCCGCAATCTCTACTTTCCCTACTCCCACCCCAGGATGATACATACAAGTTTGTGTTGCATACTTCCCCTAGGAGGCTCATAATGTTTGATTGCTGTTTGTAATACTTTGAATATTTATGGCAGTTTTTGGTTTCTCTTCATTTTCTTCTCAGTTTATGAAAGGTTTTCTTCCATAATTAGTAGTGTAAACTGTCAGATTGTTTATATAGCCATTTTGTAGTAATCAACACATCGTACAGATGTAATTTTCTTGAAAGAAGTGAAAGTCTTACATTTTTTAAATGAAAGATCATCAGTGTTTTTTGAAAAATGTCTTTAAAAAAATTAAAATCGCCCTGCTTAATTTGTTTAATACTTTAGAACATTGTACAATTGTATTACTATTAATTTTGTAAGTAATATTTTTAATTCAGTTGATTTGCCATTTAGGGATTTTTTAAAAATGTGTTTTCTGAAACATATTTTTAGTGAACATGAACGTCTGATCCTAAGAAACTCTTTATAGTATGATGAAGAGATAGGGCAATACTTACATATAATTTATAGTGGAAATTATAATTTTAAGTGCAAGAAGAACAAAAGTGTTTCTTGAAGGAAATTGCTACATATAGTTTGGCTTATATTTTTCTTTTCATACTGTATTTTTATTATTTTATTATTCACTGTGGAATATCTATTTTAGGACTATATTCTTACTACATACTTTTCATTAGTGAAAACATTTAGTAAGAATGACTCTTAAATTGCATGAGCTTTTGCAGTTCTTCAGATAAAGGAGACTGATAGCTCTGACTTCCCAGATATTGAACAAGAAATTAGAGCTGTAAGCCTGACGTTTATTTTACTGTTTAAAGGTTTTTGTCCTAGTAATTGTATTTTGCAGCCCCAGAAATCGTCTTTAACATCACAATTTAAAAAAGCAAAATGCATGGTTTGCATGCAGCACTGTCTATCGAGAATGATTAGGTACTATAGTATTAGCAAATGGCGTAAACATTTATTAGTTATACAATGTATGGATTGCTATTAAGTGTTCAAAACACCAGAGTACAACTGCTGTTATTGAAATATGTTGATTCTCATATACGTGCCTCTATTTGTTAATGTCTCAGTACGAATTATTAAATAGCTTTCTGATAAAATCTATTAGTAATCATTACAATGCCTAATGAATTAAGACTTTATGTGGTTATTTTTACTTTATTTTAGAAAGACATTTCTGATAGCTGTTATTTCATTTGATTTCAAGTGCCTGCTCATACCAGTTGTCATTGTAGACTGATTTAACTTGCTCTTATACATTTTTACTTTTGATATGCCAAGAACTTCAATTGGTTGTGTGGAAATGCAAGCCTTTGTGTGAAGGAGTAGGTAATTGCATCAGAACTTGGCACCCACATGAATCTTATGAAAACATGCTGTTTGTTCCCTAGAGAAACTATTCTATAAGCTGACTTTGTTTTTATATTCTGTTCTGTGCTAGATTAAGCGATTTAGTTTAGTTTGGCCTGGGGCAAAACGTTTCAGGATATTTTAGAAAATCCTGTATCTGATTAGCTCTCTGAAAATAATACTAGTTTTAAAGTTTTGCTTTTTAAAAATTTATCAGTAGGCTATGCAATGCCATTTCTATTAGCAAAGTGTCATTTGTAACTGGCACTGAAAACAATCGCAGTGTTCCAAGTGGTATATTGTTTTGCCCTCCAAGTTTTAAAAATGTGAGAGCCATTTATTTTAAACCAAATATTTATTTCTTCTTAATTTGATGTCCTAATGCCCTTCAGTGATGAGGAGTAATTTATCTTTTTTGATAGTAATTTCTTGATTACTAAAGCATATAACACAGGGGAACTATGGGAGACAAACATACAATAGTCATAATATAGAAAAAGTTATTTTTATTATAAACTTTTAAACCTTAAAATCCTGAACACTACTTGCATAACTTTTAGGAAACTCATTTATTTTAAACTTTTCAAAAAAAAGTTCCGACCATATATTAGTTTAATTTTAACTTTTCACTCTACTTAAACCAAGCAAGCAAGTAAACAACCATAATAAATTATAATTATAAAAGATTAATTAGGCAATATAATTTTTTCAAAGTTTCAAGAGAGTCATAAAGATTTTGTTCTTTATTCATTTTAGATCTTTCAGGTATAATAGTTACAAGTAGTTTTAAAGTTTCCTGTTCAGGGGCGCCTGGGTGGCACAGTGGTTAAGCGTCTGCCTTCGGATCAGGGCGTGATCCCGGCGTTATGGGATCGAGCCCCACATCAGGCTACTCTGCTATGAGCCTGCTTCTTCCTCTCCCACTCCCCCTGCTTGTGTTCCCTCTCTCGCTGGCTCTCTCTATCTCTGTCACATAAATAAATAAAAAAAAAAAATCTAAAGTTTCCTGTTCAATTCAAAGGTTATTAATAAATATTTATTAAGTTAAAAATAATACATGCACATGTTAAAAAAATAAAATTATACAGATAGATATAAAATGAAATAAAATACTTCCTTCTCTCATTCCTCAGTCTCCCCACCTCAGCTCTTAGGTCCTTTTTTCAGGGTAAGCACTGGTAATAATTTCCTGTGTATTTTCTATGCCTTTTCAAGCATGTATGCATATGTAAGTATAATTTTACATTTCTCTCTATTTTACTGTATGTATGTTTTGTGCCTGCATTGTTTTGGCTAAAGACATATTTTGGGTAGGAAATTTATTTGTCTTATTCATCATTTTATATCTATCTCCTAGAATAATGTCTGACACATAATATATAAGTGCTTAACAAATGCTTGTTGAAAAATCTTTATAAAAATCTTTATATGGTACAGACTTTATAGATTTGTTTTATGATTATATCACATTTTATATTACCAGTTTTTTGTTGATGAACATTTATGTTAACTCTGTTTTCTGCTAGTCATTGATCCATCCATCTATCCATCCATCCACCTGTCTGTTCATCAAATATATACTGAGTACTTACTGTATGCCAACACCTTCTAAGAATGCAGATGAAGGAATAAATCCTGGGCTCTGCTTGCATGTAACTGACATATACATAGTTGATATATATAAAAAACAATGAAATGAAACCTAAACAAAATTAGTTTCATGAAGGCAGTAGCATAGGTAATATGATGAGACAGGAGTTTCTACTTTAGGTAGGATCCAGGCAAATGAAATAAAGACAGATGAACAGAATAAATGATGAGAAAAATAGTTTAGAGAGCTAGAGAAGAGAATTCTAGGCAGAGGAACTAGTAAGTATAAAAGCTGCAAGGCAAGAATAAGCTTGGTAAGTTCAAGGACCAAAAAGAAATCTGGTATGACTAGAGTGTATTTTCTCTTACAAATAAAACTGTTTCAGTGAGTGTCTTTGTACATAAAAATATATTTTACATGTTTTTCTAAATACTTTTAGTAGTAAAACTGAGAAGTTAAATAGTATGTGCATTTTACATTTCGATAGCTATGGAATGGGACCTCTTTTATCCCTTATCCTTTCTCCCAAAACCTCTTCATGCTTTCCCTGGCTCTGAAGAACTTGGGCTATCTAGAGCTTGGTAGGGAATGGGCCGTGACATGAGGCACAGTGAGTGAAAGGAATTTTTTTTGGAAGAGAATGCGCAGGGAACTGTGAATGTTTGAGAGACTTTTGTCTAATAAGATGAAAATCCAGTAGTGGAACATATTCATATATTGTGTGTGTTGAGTTATGTGATAAAATATTTGGCTCTCAGAAGTACAGTCCTCTCCTTTTGCCTTTTAATGACATCATTTCAATGCAGAAATTATCTCTACTTTCACAACTAGCAAATAGAAAATTCAGAGTTTTTTAGTTTATTATTGGGTATGAGGCAGTATTACAAATGATTCCTAGTTTGACACTCTTGGATTCAGTTTACAAAAATTTGTGATTAAATTAAAAGATGTGTTATGAAAAAAATGCCATTAACCAAAGTCAGTCAAAAACCTTTGCTATAATGTGTCTTTTGTGAAAGAAGGCAGGAAGGACATCTATTTAAAATAAGTTTTTAAAAATCCTGGGTATTGTTAACATTGGTGAATCCCATATTTAAATAAAATGCCTCTCTATCAAAAAGGCATTGTTTTAATTTTAAAGGAGAAATATCAGAATCACTTACAATGTTTTAGGCAGATTAGAAATTTTCAACTGGTCAAAGAACACATTTTGTTTCATGAGGTGTTTTACTGCTTGAGTAAACAAAGAGTCAAGTCATATTTGAGATCATAGAGATGTTTGTTTAAATTTTTTCAATCTTTATTTTTTTGACAGGTTAAAGGTAGGAAATTTTGGCAGATACATTCAGATTCCCATGTACCTAGAGAGAGAAGAGGGTATGAGGTTTCCTTAATTATTATTTATTTTTCCTTTTTTCTACGTATTACCATTTCCTTTGAAAATTAAAAACAACTTGAAGGAATGAGGCTAGGAATCTGCGATGGAGAAGATCTTAATTTAAAAGATGCTAATGTGGTATGTTCTATCTATTATGTTAAAGTTTTTTTAAAATTTTTTTTTAACGTAGGTTATCTTTTCCAGCAAAACTTATAAATAAACTTTATTTGGAAATCGATTTTATTTTGCTACTTGAACCTGGTATACATTATTAATGATAAAGCAATCAACTTATATTTTGTCTGTATAATAAGTTAGTATTTTGATTAAGGAGGCTAATTTATCTGGTGTCTACTGTAAAGTCATCCAGCTAGTTTTAACATGAATATATAATTTTTAATTAAGACAAGTTCTTGATACCAGATCTTTAAGGTGAGTGTAAGGAAAGGAATTACTATTTTATTAGTCTTATCTTTTATCTTAAAATGAATAGTAGTATAAAATATGTTACATGTTTACAGAAATCTTCTATTCCTTTTACGATATGTAGATATATAAGTTGTAATTATTTGAATTATTAGAACATCTAATTTTTGCTTGACAATATGCAAATGTGCCATTAAATCTGTTTTTTAAGATTTTTCCAGTTTAATGTCTGAATCCAAATTCATAAAGAGTTGGAAAAATGAGATGTCTGAGCTATAGGATTCACAGGGATTTCATATGAAGCCTATTTAATCAGGATAACACTGTTATTAATATTCATAATGTCAGCTGGAACACAAATGACAGACTATGGGGCCTAAAAATTTTACTTGGTGAATTTATTAAAAGTAGCTTAAAAAATTAATGGAATTTAAGTAAAGTTGGTGAATATGAAAATCTTGTGTTAGCAGAAAAAAATCTCTATTAGAACTTTCTTTAAGACCATTTTGCATTGATGTCTTTTGACAGATTTCATTGGTACTTAAAGAAGAAGGATGCATGAATGGTCATTTAAGAGGATTTAAACACATTGGCACATTAATTTTTACATGAATAATAAGTACTTTCCAAAAGCAATTAACTTACAGTGTACAAGATATGAATTGAAAAATAAGACTGTGACATCAAGGGCAAAGCAAATGTGCTGTACATTTTAAACTTAGTGGCAGGACTTTTTAATATTTTGGTTTATTTTATTTTTATAGTTTAGGTAGGATGTGACTTAGAATATGGTTATTTTAACACATTCGAGAGAGTCTTAGAAGAGCAATAATGCTTCCCCCTCCACAAAAATATTAGTAGTGTTAAACATTATCCTCTGCAGGTCTTGTTTGCATTTATTGGAGAATTAAGCATTTCTTGTGCTATTGGTAATATCTGAGAATATATTCAATTTTATAGACAAAGGGATGATTCTGATTGGGTTTAGTGATTCCAGTATTTATGTGTTAACACAGATTTGTTGATTATAGCATAACTTAAATGTATAATAAATAAGCTTCTCAAAGTTTAGTGTGAGAAGTTTAGTTAAGACCCATCTGAGTGATATACGAGTCAATTTGTTCTGAATTTTACCTAAGGAAGTAAGAAGTTGGGAATGGTGTTAAGTAAAACTGGAATGCCTTTTATTTGGTGTACCACCTGTTACTCTTTATGTTTTCAAATGTACTTATAATGACATTATACCAGCGATCTAGTTTTTATTTTATCACTAACATTCATTAAAAACAATTAATTTTAGACCATTATGTATAATTACAATAACAGAGTATTGTGTTTTATTTTTTTCAGATTATTTTTCACGAAAATTTTAGTACTTATAAAAAGCATAGTTATTATCTGTAACAGTCCACTTAGGGTTTACCAGTTAGAGAATATAGGCATTGGCCTGGCAGTCCAGACGGGTACCAGAAGTTTCACTTGTAGTCTGTCAGTGTTATATATGAGTGATTTTGTTTCATTAAACATAGTAGAAATTGCCTGGTATGTTTTGGGACTCATATTCAGAGTTTGGTTAGAAAAAGCATTAATCAGGTGTGTAGAAATGATCACAGTATAAGCTATATGTTAATTTTTCTGTATGAGGAATGAAATCAAATTGATACATTGGTTATTATTATTTTTTCTAGTAGGTTTTTAGAAGTTAGGTTTGGGGGTAGTGGTTTTTGTTTTGTTTTTTGGCTCTGAGATAGATATTCACTTACATGCCCAGGAGAGGGCAGCATTTTACTATATCAGACTCATAAAAGAATTAGCCCTGCTTAGACTGTCAATGTTTCTTGTAATTACTCCCAGTATATTTGTTGCTTGCTTATGAATTAACTTGCATTTATGGAACTAAATCATTTCAATCATTTAATTACACCTGAGGAGCTGAACTATAATTGCTTGCTTCCAACTAGGATCTGATATGGCTTGAGCAGTATTAATTTGGTGTTTACTTTTCTGAGTGCTAAAAGCATTAAAATGATTGTGCAATGGGATTACATTTTACTAATTGCTGGCATTCATTAGCTGGGTAAATGATGAGGAAGAGTGACTGTATATTGCAGAGGGATAAAATTATGGTTTTAAATAGTATATTACTAAGCACATTAAGGCCTGTAAGACATGTTTTAAAATACTCCAGAGGTTATTAAAGACTGTATTTTCTACATGTCTTGCTATATGAATCTCTTATTAAAAGACTGCAATTATTATTAACCTTTTTGGGCAATATGTAGGGAAATGGCTTCATTGACTGGGACATATTTCTTTGATATTAATAACTTCCTATATTTTCAGCTAATCCAAAAGTAAATGAGGAACTTAGAAAAAGATTGCCAACTCCAGATCAACATATTTAGAGAAAATTGGAAAAGGAGAAGCTTACTACAGCTTTATTTGAAGACTTTTTAAAAGAACGCAGAGTTCTAGCTGTGAGGTAAATCAGATTTTATTCTCCTTAAAAAGCATGCCAAGGGGAAAAAAAAAAACCCTTGCATAGCTTTTGTCATGTTTATTATGAAAACAAATGCAAGACAAATATCAATAATTCCATAAGTTAATAATAGTCATTATGTTTTTTTTAAAAAATAAATAGGATTCTTAAATTATTTTTACAAGTATAAAATGTTTTATATGAAAATATACATCATAAATTCAAATCAATAAATTTGAAATTTTTGGTATAAAGTTTATGACATATAGAGTGCAAATTTTATTTTTCTTAAATTGGTGGAGTTAGAAAAAAACTTAAGTTAAATAAAATAAATGGTTCTCTAACCAAAGGAGCAAGAATGTCTAGAAGCTTAACCTGAACTGTATTTACTAAAATGTAAGTGTGAAAGAAAGAACCTTTCTCTGAGAAAAAAGATTTAATTTCACCTGTTGAAATATACAGTTAATAGTCCCATTATAAATGTTTTAGAAAACCATTTATCCTGTAAATTCTCTGTTAAACAAAGGTAAGGTTTAGGTGTGTTCTGATATATTGTTTTAAGTTTATTTATCTAGAGTTGGCTTTATTTTAGCTTCAAATCTTGGAGCAAAAGCCAGAGACATTGCCAGAGCAAACAAGAACAGAAGTACAAATGGAGGACTGGTCAAAAGGTAAGGACTTTTAAGGTATTAATACCAAACCCCAGGTGTTGTGCTAGTTCAAGGCACTGAATGAAGTGTGTTTGTTCTAACCAATATATTAGATGGAGGCAGACAAGCGCACACGCACACGTACAAAGAAGGAGGCACACACAAAGAGACCCACATACTGCAAAAGAGACACAAAGACACAGAGAAAGAGAAACACACAGAGGAAGAGATACTGAGAAAAAAAGGGAAACAGACGGAGGGAGAGAGAAAGAAACACACATACACAAAAAGTGATCAAGAGAGGAGATTGAGAGAATGGGAGAGAAATGCTTACAGAGGGCCACACTCAGAGAAAGAAACACAAACAAAGAGAGACACAGACACAGGGAGGGAGATACGAAAGCCAAAGAGGGAGGCACAGACACACATGTGGAAGCACACACATGTGGAAGCATACAGACGGGGAAAGACACACACAAATGGATACATACACACTGAGATGCATAGAGGAAGATAGAGTAAAAGAACACGGTAGAAAGAGACAGAGACATGCAGGGAGAGAGACAGGGAAAAACATACATACACACACAGGGAAGAAGACACACAGTGAAAGAAAATAGAAGATATACACAGAGGGAGAGAGACACACATATGCGTGGAGAGAGACAGATGCACTCAGGGAAACAGACCAAGACACATTCGGACACAGAGACATATGTGGAGACAGGTGCATACCAAAAGATGCACTCAGAAAGAGACATGCGCAGAGAGATGGAGGCAGAGGGGGCCAGAGGTAGAGTGACAGAGACACACAGAGATGTGCAGGTGGAGACAGAGAAAGACACTCCCAGATAGAGACAGAGAGAGACATGAAGACAGAATCCCAGATAAGGAGAGAGGCAGAAAAAGATGCACAGGCAAAGGGAGAGAACAGCCAGGGATGGAAACACAGTTTAAAAGACACACAGACTGAGAGGTGGCTTGAACAGCAGAGAGAGACGATAGATAGATGATAGATAGATAGATAGATGATAGATAGATAGATAGATAGATAGATAGATAGACAGACAGACACACACACACGTAGGTCAGCAGGCAGGCAGGCAGGTAGGGCACATCTATCTCCCTATAGAGCAAGATACAGAGAGCCATAAAGAGAGAGGTTTAAAAAATGTTAGGTTTTTTCATTGAGGTCTCTTAAAATAAAATGATGCAGGTCTGGAATCCCTGGGAAACTAATCATTCTGAATATAGTGTTGCAAATAGTTGAAGGCTTAAATCTCTGAGTGCATTGTTTTTATTTCCTCTAAATTTTATATTTAAAGTAATAGATTATGACCAAAACATTGCACACATCTCTCCCTTTTTTGATTCCCCCTCCCCCAACAGGGTTCTTCTTCCACCATATATCAACCACATGGTTACCTTTTTCAGAAGGTCAAAGGCCATTTTGGGGTACTGTTCTATCATCATTGTATTAAATAAATTAACAGTTACACATTCTTTTGAATTATAGGAAGATGCTTTGCTTTCTGAGTATACTTTTTTCTGATTTCTGCGTTTCTTTTGATTTCCATACTGTTATAAATTTTTTTTAGCATTAGCAAGCTTTCTCTTCTAAACTGTGATTTTAGGCTGCTTGTTATGAGTTTAGAATCCAGGTAACTAATTGAATTGTGTACAAAGTAATAGCAAGTAATATCCGAGTAAGGTAGTTATAGGTATTTAATTCAACGTTTATGGTTTTAGTGAATGGGCTTTATGACACTTAATTTCCATCCGCTTTCTTTATATTCAAGTTTGTACTGGTGTGAAGCTGGGAACTAATTTTTTGTAGCTGTTTTTATTCATTTATGCAAATAAACAAGAAACATTCTTCTTTTCAAGGGCTCAAAGCAGTTTTACTCAATTTATGTAAAATAATAAGAAAAGAGAAGTAAATAATGATGCCCCTGTTATTTATGTTCCCTAGTCAGAGGTCACATTGCTGTGGAAGTCATGTTGTTCAAATTATAGACAAAAGGATCTCTACGGAACCAAAGGAATTATTTTTAATATATCTAAAGCTGCAGGCTGTGGAGGAAATACTTCTCATAAGTATAGAATAACCAGGAAAGAAGTTAAGGAAGGGAGCTGCTGAAGTTCTAGGACACTTACAGAAGGAAGGTTTTAGGGCTAAAGACATAGATGCATAAATAGTTTGCAGAAGGCACAGACCACGATAGACGTGACTGAAACATCATTAAGAAAATTTGCATTCTTACAGGCTTTTTCTTTTTTTTTTTTTTTTTTTAGTCAGAAATAGGAATAAGACATTCCTTTATATAAGGGCCTGTTAAGGAAACATTATTGAGAACTAAAATTAAATAGGTAAATGTACTGTATCTTTTGAGTTTTGAGATATAATTGATATGTTTAAAATCTCGCATGGTCATTGCCTTGACATCAAGGTTCGCAGAATTTATCTTAAAGCACAAATTTCTTCAAAGCTCTGTCTTAAACTAATATTCATAGTCTGCTTGGGCGATTAGTTATTTAATATTATTTTACTTATTTTTTTAAGAAATGGAGCTAACTAAAAACTTGTATTACACAGACCTGCCTTTGTGTCACCTTACACATTTTATTACAAAGAGTGCTAACGTGGCTCTTCTTTTCCTAGCTTTATTGTAGAAACATTGCTGAAGTACTTGAAGTCTGAGTTGATGAGGTATATAATGTGAACAGATATAACAATTTACTTTTTTTTGTTTTTGTCATTATTGACAGTTTAGAAAATGTAAAGCTGTGGTTGGTAGGTAGGACCGGTGAGAGCATCTACAAAACATGTCCAGGTTTCTTGAAGAGTTATTTTTACTCTAAGTGAAGGACATTTGAAGTTGTCGGAAGCAATATGTGAGTGAATCAGCATGTGTTGCCAAGTGAGCATTGGTAACATCCTCTGGTTTCTTAAGAAGTAAATAACGTTTTGCCCTTTTGTGAAAACTTTCTGTTTGTTAGGGTTTTTCTTGTTTCTGCTTTTTCAGAAAAAAATAAAATGTTATAATCAGAAGATGTATGTAAAGTTAGCCCCCCAGAGTGAGTTGTTATGTGATTGGTTGTTAAGTCCTTTTAAGCATTTACTTATTTACTTAACTATGTAAGAAAAAAGGCACGAGGGTCAGAAGTCTCTGTAATTTTTTGCAATAGTATGATAAATTTCTGAATATTATTAAATTTTGATGGTTTTTATTACATTAGCAGACACATGGTTTAGTTGTTTATTTATAGTGCACAACAGTACACTGAAAATAGCTTACAAATTTATAAACAAACATGTCTGCCATACTCATACATACCTACAATAATATAGAGAAAAATGACATCCAGACACCGTTTAAATTTAGAATATGGTGAAACCTATTTAAATTTAGAACCTTTAGGGGTCAGTGTTCCCTAAGAAAGGTTAAAAAAGGTTACTGTGCCTACCCAAATTAAATATTAAGTCTACTGTATTCTAAATATTTCTTACCAAATGAAGGCAAGAAATGGTAAGAATCATACAGCTTAAAGACGCTCCAAACAAAAGCCTTTGAATTTTACAAGTTTCTTCAATATGAGTTTTAGGTTTACTATTTTAGGGAATTGTATTTAACATGTAGTTTATACACGGAGTAGTTATTTTTACTTACGTATATTATCTCAATTTAGATATGAATCAGGTGTTTTTAAACTATTTTCTTTTAAGCTTACAAAGCGAACATGATTCTAAATCACTGTACTCATTTGAAACTTGAAATGAAAAACCACTGCTAGAAGCCCTTCGAGTCCTTTCATATTGTAGTTTACTGGAGACTAGCAAATATTTTAAAAATCTTAACTTATTGAATTTAAGAAAAAAGCAGCTGTCCTCTTTACTTTAGAATTAGACTAACAATTATCTTTTATAACCATGATTCTGATGGTTTTTCTACTAAGCAAAATAAATAACTAAAACCCAACAAAAGGTAACTTGTCAGTGATTTGTTAGTTTCTTATTGAGTCGGAATACTGTTTATTTTTGCTTGGCATTTGGAACCTGTGTGCCACCATCAGCCTCTTTTATTATTGGTTCATCTATCTTTCTGTCTTTTCACAAAGTATGTGTTCTTTTTACCTTTTGTCCATCTGTTTTTCTGTAATTGAATTATATCTAAAACTATTGCATGATTTGCAAGCATTTTATAAGGGGAGACATCTTTAGAAATACTATAGAAAAACATCTAGCATGCTTTTAAATGTCTGATCATTGTGACTAAAATAGGAGTGTGGAATCTCACATCATTTTCATAAAGTTTCTTTTTAAAGCAGAGAAGAAGGAAATGGTGAGTTGGATGGAATGGCCATCCATTTCTACCAACAAAATAGCTGTTAGGGAAAAAAACAGATTCCTGGGCATTATGATTAGACACTGCTTGAAATTCAGCATTTTGAAATCTAGATAATCACTCCCTGTTAAGTTATAGGACTTGAATTGTATTTAATAATTGGCTTTCTATTAAGTAATGGTATATTTTCCTTAAAAAGTATTACACCATGTTTTTGTTTCATAGCAGAAGGTAAATTTTACTGGAGAACCAGTGCATTTAATAATTTCAGTAAAATGTTAAAGTAGAACACAGGTTTTGAGCTAGATAGACCTGGGTGTCAGGTTTTTGATCTTCCACTTACTACCTACCTGGACTTGGGCACAAATTTCATAATTTTAAGCCTGAGTTTTCTTGTGTATGGAATAGGGAGATAATTCTTTAGGACTGTTTTGAAGATTAGGGATTGTGTATGTAAAAACCCTACTACAACACCTGAAAAAGGAGATGAATTTATATAATCTGTATTTCACATACTAGAGTAATTACTTTCACTAGTGTGGTAGTGATAATGGTTTTTTTACAGATGCTTTAAAAAAAGAAAAAAGAAAAAAAGGATTGTTAACATATTTTACAGGACCTAAATATAAATGATGGTAGTTGTTGTCATTGTTATTCTACCCAGCTGAGAAAGGTAGGTCTATTAAAATTTCCAAAACTATTAAGAAACAGAAACAACAGTATTTGAAATGGTCATTGTTAGTTTTATAAAAATATTCTTTTCAAATATAATGTTCACAATACCATTAGAAACTTGAGTTTTTCAAAGTAGCGTAGTTTGTATTCGGTATGTTTATATTTGTTAGAATATAAAATCAATTATGTTCATTTAGGGTAGAATCTAATTTTGTCTGTATTGAAATCCCAGTTGCAATAAAAATCTTCAGACTAGTGGCACCACACAATATGCCTTTCATTTCCTTTTGGCAAGTGTGAATTTAAAAATGCATTTTTTATTTTCCAGATGCCATAGAAGGGTTAAAAAAGAACATGTCCTCAGTCTGATTAAATTTACTATTTATCTCTATAGGCCCTAACTTACTAGAGCAGTGGTAGCTTCTCACACATGACCATCTAGAATATTTGAAAGAGTGTTTTTAGGACTACTGGCAGCTGGTCAACAAGGATTGATTCATTTACAGAGGAAATGCTAAGGCTACTCTTAAAAGAATGATTGACGCTATACTCTTTCATAAAAAATAGATTTCTCTTATTTTAAATAACTTTATTAAAATAAATGGGATTCTTTGTGTCTTTATTTTTAAGTTTGTTATGAATGAGTCCATTTACTACTGTTGTCCTCAGTTGAAAAATGGAATGAAAAAAAAAATGTTTAAAAGGGCAATTTAAGTTTTCTAACTGGTTATGAAGTTTATGAACTGTGTTTTGAGATTCATTGTTTCTGATATGAATAATTCACATTTGTGAATTTATGCCATAAATTGTATTTTTTTCCTTTATTTTTTGGCATTTTTAAATAAACTTTATTTTGTAGAAAAGTTTTAGGTTCACCACAAAATTGAGAGGTAAGTGCAGGGTTCCCACTATACCCCCTACTCCTTCACCCCCCCCCAACACACACACACACACACACACACACACACACACACACACACCTTTCCCACCATCAACATCCCCACTATAGTAACATTTGCTACAATTGATGAACCTACCTATAAATTCTGAATAAGGGAAAAAGTTTGCAGAATAATAGACTCACCTTCTTTTATTGTTTTTATTCGAGTGTTTTAAATCAGTTCAGGCTATACCCTTCAGGTGGAATTCTCACTACACTTTTGGTTCTTCTTTTTAAAAAATGATAATTATTAAAAAGAATAAGCACAACAACTGGTAAATTTCTTTTTTTTAAAATAAGTTTTATTCTCCCCCATTATTTCTATACTATTGGTATGATCCTCTCTTTGTACAACTTGTGACTATTTCTTTGATTTAAGGAAATCCAACTCTACTTTTATGTGTAAGTTCTGTCAAATTTATTTGTGGCCATGAAAATATGAATATGTTTTTTGAAATAGAAAAGAATACCTGAATTTTTCAAAACTTTTTGCTTTGTTTTAAATTCTCCATTCTTAAGATTCTGAGGTCTTTGATAAAAATCCTCATTGATTTCTGGTTATGGCCCTTTGATGCTAGAACACTTCCTGGAACACATAGTTACAACACAAATCTTAATACAATCTTATTGAATCTTTAATTTTTTTTTTAGAAATTAGGATTTCAGCTTATCATATTTAAGATAACCATTGTGGTCTCCATAGTGGCTATATTTTTCACCTTTTGTGTGATTTATTATAAAGTCCTGAGTGTGCATTGGCATTTTGTTGATTTTGAAGATCTGAATCAATATACATTGGTGTATAGAGTGAAATTATAGCCATTTACACAGTCTGTCTAGGTTTACTGGCTGTTTATAGAGTAGGACTGATGTGACTACATTTACTCACTAGTTTGGTTATCAATAAATCTGGTAATTGAATAAAAAAATGGGGGGGTCACTAAATACTCCAACTCTGTGTGTGTGTGTGTGTGTGTGTGTGTGTGTGTGTGTGTAATTCAGAACAACCTAACATGTAGGACATTATTATCTTTTGGGGAGTTCATGCAGTTTTTCTTTGTGTTTTTGCCTTTTGTGTTTTTTGTTTTTCTTAGGGAATATGAAAAAGGAAACAAATCAGACTACAAAATTTTGCAATTTCATAGTCTAAATGACTGAATTAAAAATATTCTAATTTGTAGCTTTGGGGTAAATTCAGTTATTCTTTGCCAAAAAGTAAAATTGTGCTGATAGACGTAAATTAAAAGTAATTATTTTTAAAAATCCAATTTGACTTCCATTTTTAATTTTTGAGAAAGTCTAGGCTTCACATATGGAAACTTTTTGGTACTTTAAAATCAGGATGGTGCTAGTGGGTGAAAAGTTAAAAATGATCAGTTCATGTTGATAAAATTATACTTGTTGAATAGATACTGAATATGTTAGTTTTTGCTAATTAAGTATTTTTAAAATTAAATTCTCTTTTTTAATGCAGTTTCACTGGCTGTACCTAGGGTAATTTGACATATGCCAAAACATAGCAATGCTTATTGATTTTGAGCGATTTTAGTATAGAAATATAATCAAAATTAAGCACATGCACGTTATTAGAGCTTGGAGTTTGAGGCCTCTGGCTGACCGATGAACTGGCAAGTGTAGGTAGTGTGCTACATGAGGGGCAAGTCTTTCGCTAATACCACAAGGGTCTCTGGCCCAATGAGTAGAGTTTGATAGTAATTCTTGCTACAAGTATAAAGGGAGGAAGGAAAGAAAAAAGAAAAAAAAGAAAAATTAAGCACGATAAACCCTATTTATCTTTTTCATTTCTCCCTGCCTGTTCAAAAATTTCAGATTAATATTGATCAGATTAGGATAGGTTGGGTTTATTTAGCATTAGTTTTCTTGAACCAACATGTATTAGGGGAAATATAGTAGGAAAGATAGAACAAATACATAAATCTTTAAGGATTCAGGCTTGTGTATAAGCATTTGGAATATGGGTTGCAGGGTATTCTGGATTCTTTCCACAGATTAAGTGTAAAGAATTTATAATTAGAAAGAATTCCTATTTTAAGTAGATTAAATGTTTTTGAATTTTTTTTAAAAAGTCAAATGCTGCAATTTTGGAGTCACCGAAGCTTTTTACACAATCATTTTTAAGTTTTTAAAGTTAAAGTAATGATTTCAGTTCCGCAAATCTGATTATTTCCTTTTAGAAGTCTTCAGGGCCCGTATATTATGGTCAACCAGTATAGAATTTAAGACCAGCACAAGGCTGCATTAGTCCAGGTAAGAAGACCAAAGACAAAACAAAAATTTTCATTCAAAAACCAATACTTGATCTCCTGAGAATGCAGTAGAGACTTCCTTTGCATTTTTAACAGGCTATTTGCTCTCTAAGATGTTCTGTATTGGTCTTTTATTACCTTTTTTTTTTTTTTTTTAAGTCCCTTCCTCTTCCCCAGGTCATTTGAAATGAAAACATAATTTTTTTTTTTTTACTTTTCTCAGGCTTTTTTTTTTTTTTTTTTCCTCAGATATTTAGTGCTTTTTTTTTAAAGTTCACAAATGTTAACTCTAATATGGGGCTGATGATACTGTAGTATTACTAACAAGGCAGAGTATAGTAGTCATGGTTGATTGATGAAATGGGAGTCCCTACCTTTTCGTTTTATGCTTTTGTTGTTTTTTTTTTTTTTCCTGGAGAAACAAATGGTAAATTTGAATAAAACACACATCATTTGCATAGAAAGTTATGTAATGATGCCATATAGAGTATAATGATTTCCTAAAACCTTGTATTTAAAGTAACCTGAATTACAATGAGAGATAAACAGAATATTTACCCATCCCTTATGAGCTGCTGCTGATATGTAAATTTATTCTTCTACTTTGCACAAATATACTTTTGAGCTACTGCTTAAACACTTTGAGGTCCTTAGTCAAACAGTTTTAATGATGCCTCCAATATTATGAAAGTGTGACATTTGATGAATGTCTCATATAGTTTTGATATCTGGGCACATGTCAACAAAAAAAATTGAACATTGGTTTGTCATGCAACACCTAGATAATTTATAATTTTACTGTTTATATCCATCTTGACATTTTTTATCTGCCAAAGGCAGGTTTCATTTGGAATCTTAATCTGAGATTTATTTGGTGGATCTGGAAATCATAGCTAGGGTTCCCACAGGAAATGGTCCATCTACCAACAGATTAAATGGCAGTCCTGCAGTTGTTAGGGGAGCTCTGCATTTAACACACATGCATACTCATTCAGTCAGCACTGTGGAGAAAAATTAAAGTAGTAACCCAGGTTTAGGAACAATGTAGCTAAAAAGTCCCATATTTGCTGAATGACAAAGGGTTATATAGCAGCATTTCATTTTATTATTCGTGCTTGAATTTCTTGTTTGCTCTGTTGAGTCTGCTGACGAATACTAATAAATGCCTGCAACAATCCAGACGAGAGATGCCTGGCAACAAAGCTATGCGGTGGACCTCCCTGATCTTCTCCAGTTCACAACCTGACCTTTTGAAAAATTGGCTGGGCTAAGCTGCAGAATTTGGGTGTAATGGTTATTGTTAACTCCAGCTTTAGGATTTATTAATTTGTGTGATCAAGACTTACCTATACTTCAAAGTTTCAAAAGACCAAACACAATCATCCATCCATTAGAACTAACATTGTGTTTCAGTGATTTCCACTTAGTGTCTGACTGGTGATTCTTCTGTTTTGTTTTTCAAATCTAAAACTGCTCTTAAATAAAATGAAAGGCACAAATGAAGAAAATCTGTTTTTTTCTCTTTATATTTATTATTGGAAAAGTTAGGGTCCGTAAGTGATCTATGAAATTGTTGAATTCATGGACAGTCGGTATGTGTTCATACTTAACAAACAAAAAATAGATAATTATGAAATCTGTTTTACTTGCAGTTGTGGAAATTTAAGACCTAACCTAGTTTGTTCATATTTTTAATTACTTTATATAAATTATTTAACACAAATTGAGAAAGGCCGAAAGGGTTAGAAATGTATAGTAGGTAGCCAAATAATTCATATCCCTGAGGCAAAAAAGAAAGAAAGACTGCTCATGTTAGTTAATAAAATTTTAGGACAGTTTTCACAATTATTTCAACCTAGATAATATTTGTAATGGTTTAAATAGGATGATATAAGTTTTACAGAGCTTTAATTTATGTGATATGTTCATGAGTTAATTAGGTAGCCTAAGCTTTAGGAGATTACACTGTTATACTGTGTTCATGGTCTTCATACAGTGAAGGATGTTAAAATTTAGAATCTGAAACATTATAATAGAACTTAGTTCTTACACAGAAATCTGATCTCTTCCCCAATAGAATGAATATTGATATGTTCCTGACTATTTAACTTGGTAAAGCAAACACTTTTTAAAATTTGGTGTAGTACCACCTCTTAAAATAGATTTTTCATAATAAAACAAATAACAAAATTCCAGTAAAATAATTTTCATGTCTAGCCAGTAGATAATTTGAAATATAGTACAATAAGTCATCATTTGTCTTAATCAAAGATGAAATAACCTCACCACTTCTTTTTGATATGGTGTTCTAAATATGCAACCATGTATAGGAATGTAAAAGATGTAGTTTATTTTGAATGTTGAACCTTCATGTGCAAGTGAATAAATTATGTGATATTGGTACGTTTCATGATTTTCCAACTTTATAAACCTTTATAAAATCTTACTTCAATATCCGATAGCTATATTCTGCCTCTGCCCCTGATATATTTTTGACTTCTCCTCATTATATATATTACGCCTTTATTAGAACTATGTAAGACTTTGTATCTGTGCTTTCCAACATGGTAGCCACTGGCTATGTGTGGCTGTGAGCACTTGAAATGTGGGCAATGTATTTGTAGACCAATGAAAATGAAAGTTATAGTTCTTTCTTTTTTCTTCTTATTGCTGTTCAAGCCAAAATGTATTAAAACCTGAGAGAGTATACAGTATCCAAGTGGCAAGTTTGCATTTTTTTAAGCCAGAGATCCAGAAGTTACCTAATTTCTTGTGACTCCCAATTTAGAATCTCTGAAGGATAAGTGCCTGTGCACTACTAACTATAGTCCTGATTATATCTAATATCGTGCCAGGATAGTGAAGGCTTAAATTCTGTTGCAGAAACAGGCTATTTAAATTTCTTGTTTTCTCGCTATGGAATTGAATCTACAGAAATATACTATTAAATTTTCTTTCTGTGCAATGAATTTCTTTCAGGATCTTTTCCTAGTGTCTGGATTTCTAAATTTTGAAGTCCTATTACTTCTGTAACTTACTAGTTTTGTAATCTGATATGTGCTTTATTAAACCATTATGTGTTAACTACAAGTTTTAACCTCATTAAATAATTTCTCTTTATTGTATGTTTCTCATTGAATGAGCTAGCATTGTATTTATTTTTATATCCATGTCTTTGGATATTTTAATAAGAAATTTTAAATTATATTTTTTTATTCTTCTTATATTTTAATTTAAAAATCTTTTGCTTTAAAAAAATCTTCTGCTTTTTGGCAAGCAGAATTTTGTGATAATCATAGCTAACATTTATTGAGCGTGTACTCTGTGCTGACACTTTTCCAAGAGACTATATAATTTGAATAATTTAATCTTCATAACAACCTTTTGAGATAGGTGCTGTTATTATGAACTTTTATTGGTAAGGACGTTAATGAGGTTAAGTAATTTGCTAAAGATCAGACAGCTATTTGGTGGAGCCAGAATTCAAACCCTGCTGTTTGTCTTTAGTCCATGCACTGTGGTTTGGCTTGGAAGATCTAAATATACCAGTTTTCTACTTGGAAGGTCTAAACTTTTCTCTTGTACACACTCATAGTAAGTGAGACCACTCTAATATGGCACAAGTTTCTGATGTCTTTTTCTTTTATGTTTGGCAGGGGGTGGGGAAGCCCATGTATGCATCTATGTGGAAAACTAACCCTTCCCTGCATAAAAAAGGAAACAGCATTATTTAGTAAAGGAAATAAATAGTATTTGTACACACACACACACACACACAGATAACCTACACTTAAATTACTTAAGGAGTTGGCAGAAGTTATTTGGGCCCACTAACTGATACTGTTGTTCTGGTTATGTTAAAACTAATGTTCACTTAGAGAAATCCTTAACCGTTGAAAAAAGACAATATCTTTTGTTTAAAATATGGGACTACCTTAGAAATTACATCATCATATTAAATTTACAGTCTTATATAGTAGCAAAAAATGTGTCATGTTTTGATGCTGTTACATAATGTGGTAATAGACAAAATACAAAAGAAAGCAATAAATGTGAGATTTTTGTTCTTTTTATACTTATAAAATCATATGCTTTAGTATAAGTAATCATCTTTCCCCTCCAAAAAAAGTTTAAAGAAGTGGTGACCAATTATATGAGCAAGCATCAGAGAACACATTAACAAATTGCCTCCTTTATGGCTCATTTTAGATATAAATGCCCCTAAGTAGCACCCGCATCTGAAGGTGCAAGAGATCCATTTATTTGAATGTACTTGCCTATAGTATTTCTATTGCCCTTTTTCTTTTCTGTCCCTGAGCTCTCAGGTAGCTGGCATGTTGCTATTCTGAGTAACTCTGGTAGGATCCCTAGAGACAGTTCTAGCTCAACCACTCTGAAGAAACAGCTCTGTAAACAGTATTGACCCCCCCAGGGGACCATCAAATCCGTTTACACAGATACCAGTTGTCACAAACTATTTACAAAGCCAGACAGAACAGAATTTCCCAGCCTTTAAGAATCCCTATTTGATTCTAGCCACCTTGTCACTTCTGTGTAATAGTTGGGAAATAACAGTTATTTTTGGCCATGAGTCTTGATTTGTTGAGTAGCATCAGTTTAACTGAGTGTATCATACATTAACTAATGTACAACTGTCTGGAGAATTGAACTCAGAGGGGATCCTAAAGCTTTTTTCCCTAGGGTAAGAAATGGTATAATGTTAATTTTCTAGACTAAGGAATTGAGAATTTAATAGCAATGCTAGTGTTGAGATAGTTGACAATACTGATACCTACAGAAGTTAAGAGAATTTTTTAGATCATGAAGATGGTCCATTGGAAACAGCATGAAAGTCACTAGAGTGACACAGGGTCTTCAAACACATGTGGGTAGCCAAGGCACATATATTAAGTATTAAGATTCCCCCAAATCTTTATGAAATCCACCCATTTTACCCAGATGAATAAACTGTCTCTAGCTATAGCAATTTGAGGAATTAGTAATCCTCTATAACATCATTTTCAAATGGCCATAGGATAAGCTGATATGGTAGCAATAGCATAAGATATTAAAAGCAAAAATTGGGAAATATATTTGGTTTGATGTGGTCAAATTCTCATGTCCAGTAATACAGTGTGGTCACAGAAGAGCAAATAAAGTAAATAAAGGAATTGATATAGTTCTAAAAATTCCCTGTCATTTAACTCTTAGGAAAGAAAGACTTCAGAGTATTATGAAGTATGAAGGGAGATTAATAATTTATTCTCTAAGGCCATATGGAGAAATATATAGTATTTATTCTGTTCATCATAATGATGGAACGGTTAAGGACTTTGATTAAACACTGAAGCAGATTACTAAAGAAGGTTATAGAGTTTCCATTTTAAACCATGTGAAAGAGGAATTAATAGAATAATTTCAGTTTTAAGCTTTATCTGCCTAGAGATAAGAGTTTGAATTGTTTTTTCCTTTTAAACATTTATCTTATCTTTCTAATTGACTGGTGTGCAAAACAGACCTATAACTTCCCTTTTTGTTGCATTGTATTGCCTTATATACTTCTATTTCTATATGCAGTGCCTTTTCAGGTGATGGGACAATCCAAAGAGCTCAACCGAAGCTTTTAGTAGCTTCACCCCATTATCACTTCATATGGTCTTTCTTCTGGGATGGAGAGTTCAGAGAAAATAATTGAAAACTGAGTTAGAGTCACTAAATGCTATCATCTTCTCTTGGTTGGAGACAGTACCAACTCAGAAATTGAATTTAAGTCAGGCTTTGAAAAAGGTAAAGAAAACTTGGCAAAATGCAATATGATAAAGCAGTATCTTAAAATTTGACTTGAAAAGTCAGAGTACACCATGCCTGTGTCTTGTTCTCAAATGTTATGGAAAAAAATAACATGTGTAGATAGACAGGTAGGTAGGTAGATTTGGAGAGAATGAATAATAAAGAAAATGCAGTAAAATGTTAACATCTGGTGAATCTGGGTGCCTTCACCCAGTATATAGGAATTCTTTGTACTGGTTTTGCAACTTTTTTATAAGACAAATTATTTCAAAGTAAAAAGATAAAAAGAAATGACTTACTACAATCAGTTCCTGTCAGTTCTTTCTTCTGTCTCTGTCTTCATCATGTTCCTGTAGTCAATGAAGTTTTGACTCTCCTTTCTCCTTTCTTTTCTTGCCATTTTTCTGAATGATTTTCATATCCTAATAGGTGATACTTTTAGTACCCTGATTCCTTGATTTCTTCCTCTCCAAGTACCTTCATCATCAGTCTGTTTCATTAACCCATTCCCGGATGAACCACATCTTGGACTCTGTCCTACATATTACTCATTTTAGAAATTTTTACTCCCTCACTATGACATCTTGTCATTTCAAGAAAGACATACAAGAAGTGTCTGTGTTTTTCCAAAAGTTATTCCTTCTTTGTATCATGCTTGCTTTTCCTGTTCTTTTATTCTTACAGTCTGTCAACTTTTTCTTTACACCATCTAACTCGAACTCTTTGCTCTTTGGTAGTTGATTGCTTTGCACATCCCTACTTGTCTTTTAGAGGAACAAATGCCTTTGTGAAATCTTCCCAGAGTCTTCTAGTTGAGCATCAGTATGTCTAGCATGTTTTATATTTGGTCTCTATAGCCCTAGTGTAGTCCTTTTACACTGTATTGAAATCATTAGACCAGTTTGCTTTCCTCACTATACTACAGAGTCCTTGAAGGGAGAGTCTGTTTCTCACTTGTCTTTGTTTTTCCTAGTACTTTCATACAGCATATCACATTGGAGGTTTTCCATAGATTATTAAATTAATGAATAAATAGTTTAATTAGAGGGGTCAAACTTTCTATACAGAGGTTGAATTCTGACATAGGGTAATTCAACATGGCAAAGTAGAAAAGCATTGAGAGAGCATTTAAGCAACATTTACTATAATAGTTGGTCAAAAACATAGATGAAAGAAAAATTTTATAAATCAGCCTTGTTACCCTAAAGTAAAATTAAATTCTCAGTAGAAGAGTATGGATAGTCTGATTTGCAGAGGATGCTCCAAATGTCTGGTAAACAGTTACAGTTGGGAATCTAAAAGCTTTTAGTACAGACCAAGATTAGAAACATCTAGAATTCTTCAAAAATATTAAACATTTAGAATTCAAATCCAGAAGTACATTAGGACTTGCTGAATTTATTTTAATAATACTATAAGGGATTATAATTACTATAATCCAGGAGGGATCTGCAAAGGGTCCTTTTATTGGGAAGATCACACATCTGCTCTGAGTTTGGAGAAGATAGGACAATACCAAGTGAAAAGGTGCTGATTTACCAAGAGTTCAGCAGATCATAAAACTTGATAGTCAGTAAGCTGAAGTAAGAAAGAGAGCTATAAATATAGTAGGCAGATAGGAAGTATAGATACCAGGGATGGAGTAAAGTAAACACTAGGAGATTAGGGATAAAAAAACTGAAAGGAGAAAGATGCTGAACTAGACCTAGAAATACTGAGGTAAAAATATGGGACAAGTTGTAAATAGTGGTAAGATAATGGTAATGTGCATAACGGAAAAGCAGATCAAAGAGCCAAGTACTTTGCATGTATATACCCAGTTAATCATCAGAATAACTCAAGTAAAAGTGCTATTATGTTCTCATTTTACAAACAAGAAACTTAGGCTTGGATGGGTAAGTAACTTGACCAAAGTTATGTACTTGGCAAAGCTGAAATTCTAACCCAGGCTGTCTGATACCAGAGTTTCATGCACAGTATCACTTCCCTATAATCATTAACTTATTGCATCCTATTTTTTGAAATCTAGAAAAGAAATCTAGAAAATAATGCTTACATCAGTGTTTCTCAGCTTTGATTGTATGCTGGAGTTATTTGGATGCTCTGACAGATTTTGATTTAATTAGTATAAGATGTGTTCTGGGCTAAGGATTTCCAGAAACTCCTCAGGTTGTTTCAACCTGCAGTTAAGGTTGTAAACCTTTGCCCTAAATACCTACCAGAAGTGGAAAAACAATACTGTACAGGCTTAGCTGATTACAATAGGAGTAAGACTAGTTAAGTACATGTTTAAAGCTATGAGAGCACCTATTTCCACAAAAATATTCAGTTGAATGATTTAATATGTAGCTATGGTATTTCACATATCATTTCTTTTTGTTTTGTTTTAAATACAGAGATAGCCCATAGTTATCTTGAACAAGAAACTAGAGGGAGAAATAAAAGTACAGAGCCGGATGAACAACCAACAGTGAATTCTATGGAAGGCATGCATCATAAAGCCAGTGAGTTAGGTAATGAAGCCACCCATGAGGACACAGAACTCCCAGGGCAGAGATCAATGAATTTTCCTTATCCAGGTGATAAGACAGCTGACTGCGCTACTAAAAAATCCAAGTGAGTGCTGGCAGCCTTAAATTTAGAAAATAAGATTGAGAGAACTCTTTCTTCTTCCCTTCCTCCTTCCTCCACTCATCCCTCCCTTTCTTTTTGGCTTGGGCTAAATTGGATATATCATTAACTTATTGGGATTTGGGCAATCTACCAGAGTTTTCTACTGTTTTCTTTACATTGGTGTGATGCATGTAGATTGCTAAGTGAAAAAGCACAAGGTGAGTTTAAATGAAGGCAAAGTTGAATATTATTTTCTATGTCCTTTCATTTTTGATCTGGAAGTAACTGTTAAGGTGATATAAATGGGAAATTATTCATCAGAGCCCAAAACTGGCAGCTCTAGGACAAAACAAACCCAAATATGTGTTTTGGTTTTGGTTACCATGATTTTTTGTTTAAATGAATTTGAATGCTTCTAGAAAGGCCCTGTGCTCTCTCCCATTTGTCTTCCTTATTATTTCCCATTCTGCAGCTTTTAACATTCACCTTACCCGCTTATCCCAGGAAGAGTTTGAGTTTGTGACACCTGTGACTTTTACCTTTATGGGATTAAAGTACTTTGATAATTAGTCATATATTTTGAAAATACTGCAGAATTACAAAAATTTCAATGACTAATTATATATTCAGTCCAAACAAAATCTTATTTAATATATTTTAACAGTTTTGCGTAAGAACAGCTAAGTAAGTAAAATATTTAAAAATTATTCAGTAGATATATTAATAGCTACGTTAATATATAATATAGTAGATATATATTAATATGGTCCTACTTCTTGGCAAACAGTTATATCATTACTAAAGTGCAGATTTGGAATATACTTTTGGGGGATTGGAGTAGGGATGAATGAAGAAGTGATAAACGTTTTATAACCACATGGGACAAATAGTAGAGATTGGGCTAAAGCCAGAATATTAAATATCTGATATAATTGCAACAGAAGAAATACATAGTAGGTAGAACTGCACTGACTGTCCCATACCTCACTGCTTAATTTCCTAGAAACTCTAAGATTTATCTATGTTTACAACTTTAATATAATGCCTTCAAAAAATGGTCCATCTCTTCTCCCTTCCCTCCTTTATACTACTTGCTAACAAGTCGTTACTGTTCTCAAATAGCATATAAAATGTCAAAAAAAATTATTTACCATTAAATGTCACAGGAATCGGTTTTCATTTTTAATTTGTTTTGGGTTTAATAATGAAAAAATGATATTCTGTCAACCCAAATGAAAAAAGTATGATTGTTGTTCCCATTTTCCAAAAAGTGAGATACGTTTCCAGACTCCTGACCAAAAGTACAAATAGAATTATTCACAACCCTTAAAACCTGAATTCTTTAAGTGTGCTGAACCATGAATCTCTGTAGAAGTTACTAAATGCTTTCCACAGTAAAAGCAGTAAAATGCTTTTACTCTCTTAGTTGATAGATTAGTACCTCTGTGAAATTGATGTATTTATTCTTTTTTATCTATAGTATTTTCTTAACAGTGCATAGCAAGAGAAATTTAAAATTAAATAACTTTACATATTTTTTGTTAAAATTAAATTTGTCTCTCTCTTTTGCACTGTAAAATTTATGGATCCTGTATAGTAAAAGTCATATGTGTATATTGTTTAACAGGTGTTTTTTATTACAGCATTATGGAACATAGAGCTAATGATTTGCATTGTGAGTGTATGATCCCTTGTCAAGTTACTTCGGACTTAGATAAAGAGAAGAAAATAGCATTTCTTCTAAAAGAATTGGACATTCTCAGAGCAAGCAATAAAAAGGTACAATATAGAAAGTCTGATAATTGTATGGTGTGCGTTTAGCTGTTGACCTTCTAAGTTTGCTTTGTTGCCCATCATAATTCAGTTTCATGCTGTACTTTCATCCTTTAATGGTATGGCTTTATGTTGTTGCCATACCATGCCATCAGAGTATGACTGAGGTGAGACATTGGCTATATAAAGCAATTTCTTTAATTTCCTCCCTGGCTGGCATGTGATATCCCTTCCTTTTTCATAAATCTATGGTACCCGGAGTAGGTACCTAAAAAAAAGACTCAAGTTTTACTGTAGTAAAAGTTTACTTCGGTATTATGGAAAGTGAGAAATACAATGTACTGATTTCGTGTTACTTAACTTTTTGTTTTTTTATTAGTATCAGTGCCCTGTATTTCACCTCGTAATTAAATTTTAAAGTCTTAAGGCTTGGCAATATTGTCACATTCCTTGTGTTATATACTGCTGCATTTTGTCCAGTCCAATTTGTCATGTCACGTTTTATCTTTCCTGACTCTTTCTAGTTACATTTCTTGGAGTTTTAAATAATGTTATTAAATAATGCTCATATTCTATGCCTTCTGTTTTTTTAACCTCTGCATACCTCTACATACCTTTCTGATTTTAATATTCTAGTTTTTTGACCTTGATCATGCCTGACGGAAAACAACACAAATGACAAAAGCCAAGGGAGAAATTTAAAAAAAAAAACAAAAAAAAACTGTTGAGGAGTTCTGTATGAAAGTAGGAGATATTTTCTGTATTTTCATTTAGCTATTATTTATTACATGCCAATTACAAATCAGGTGCCAGTGCCAATTTAAATGGAACATGATGGGATAGCATTCTCAAAGGAGATTTGTTTTACATATTAAGATTATTATCTTAATTAATTTTGTTTCAAAATATTAGAATTACTAAGAGAAGCTGTAAAGCTGTACTCTCCGTTATTTTATTAGGATAGTGCCTTCCAAGTCTTTTGCTTTAAGACAAAGGAACAGATAAGATTGCTTTTTGCTGTAGTTATTTTTAATAATTATGTCATTTCTTCTTTAATTTCATTTGCCTGTACGCACACATACAAATTAAGTGTATATCAAAATGTTTTTATAATTTCTATATCATTATAGGTAATTATTACTTTATGAAATATCTTAAAATTTTAAATATTGTGGGAATGCCCCCCCCCGAGTTATGTATTTAGGCAGTTAAATGTAATATAAAAGGGCTTAGAAAAAAATAATTTCTACTTTGGGATTAATTATATTTCTGCAAGAAATTTGTCAAATAACAATTTGTGTTTTTTCAATGTGTTTTAGCTTCAAGAAAAATTGACTGAAGAAGATAAGGAACAGAGAAAACTAAAGGTTAAGCTGGAACTCCAGGAGAAAGCAACAGAAGCTCATATTGCTGAAAAGACAGCAGGTACGGTAGATGAGTATTAATATATGGTCTTAAGAATCATACACAAGGTTATTATATGATTGGCTTGGTGAATACTAGCATACTGGCTTATTTGCCAAAGGAGGGGAGGCTCTGTCTTTTTTTTTTTTTTTTTTTTTTTCTTTTTGGCTGCATAGAAAATAGGTGGCTTTAACATCCTGGTACTGGTATTAGTGAGAGCTTTACCTGTATTCATACTGATTTGGGCATTAAATGCATTGTTAACACCATGTCAATCCAATCACAAAAAGGTTGTTTGTTTTGTTGGAAGGGCCTGAACAAACAAGGGGAAATAATGATTACCAGTGCCTCTACCTTTCAACCAGCAGTTCAAATACCACTTATTGTTTTAGCTCGTTGAGAGGAAATACTTCTCTTCTGTGTGAAGATAGTCATATATTCATTGCCAATGGAAACCTACATTTGATTCAAAAATCTGTTTTGTGCAATTAATAAGTTTTCATCTGATGATGTGGATGATAATGGAGATAATATTTTCACTGAGAAGATTAAAATGAAAGGTTGCCAGAGTTTAAGATTATAAATGACTGCCTTAAATATGTTTTGGAGTCTATCTTTACTCACAGGTCTTTGCAAGGAGAAATTTTTTTAATGCATCTGTGATATGTTACAGATAAAGATCAGATGATTCTCAATAGTCTGTGACTCTCTTCCTCACACTGTTTTATGTTAAGGATAGAAATCTTGTAGTATAGTAGAAATTAACATGCAGAGGCATTTTAAAGGTTACTTATTTTAACGCTTTTGTATCAATTGGAATGATTTTAAGAAAAAATTGTATTTTGTGATTAGTTTGGAGTTATAATCATATTTTATGAGCTACATGAAGCTGGTTGCATATATGGAAGAATTCTGGTGTTTTAGGTTAGAGACAGGTATAGCCTGTCTTTAAAATATTACTATACAAAATAGAACTAAACATCACTATGAAAATATAACCAAAATTACCTTAAATAAGTACTCCAGCTAAAATAACAAATGGTTGCTTTTCTATTAATGTTAAACTACCATGAATGTTTTGTTTCTTATTTAGTGGAGAAATACGAGGCAAATATATTTTAAGGACAATTAACAGTATGTTAAAATGAATAATTCAGGTATAAATTTGGGACAATTTAGAAGTGTCTTGGTTTTTTATAATCAAATACGTATATACTAATTGCTAGGAAGGTATTATAAGAAGTACATTTGTTTTGAAGGTGTTTGCGTCACAATACGACTTTGCATGTGTCTTACAGGAGTTGTTTGATAAGATTTAGGCTGTTTAGGCCATTTCACTGATGAAAAGCATGAATTGATATGTCTGCATAGATCATTTATGTCTTGGAGGGGAAAAGTCATTAAGCAGTATTATCTACTCTTAAAACTTTTGTAAGATGTAGCTAATCATCTACTTCAAATATTTACTTATTTGTATGTATTTAAGACTTCCCTTTGACTAAATAGTATGAATCATGCATGCATAAATTGGAAAGAATTTGATTGCTTTATGATTCTTGTTAATCGAATATTTCTCATTATTGATACAATATTATTTTAGTAAATGTTTGAAAAATATTTAGTATTTTTTTGTAGCCTCCTAAATTGATAAAAATAGCAGTGCTATATAGTTTTTCTGGAACAAAGCAATCTAATTAAAAGAGATACATCCAACCACTTAGTTACAAAAATGATGAAAATGAAAATCCTCTAAAATATATACTTTTTTTAAGTATAAATTTTCAGTGTGTATCTTTTTAATGTTTCAGTTCTACCTTTTAAAAAAGATTAAAGATATTTTACTTGTGACATTAGAATCATCATTGTAATATGTCAAAAAATTTTTTAAAAACTGAATTGCTTAAGAAATCCATTGATTTGAAACTATAAGAAATTCATTAAGTGATTTTTGATACACTCATGATTTTTTCATGTTTTCTCATACGTACAGTCTTAAATAGCTTATTTTCTACCTGACTGGTAGTAAGTGTAGTCAAAAAGCAAAACACAGTAACAAAAACAATTATGTCAGTATCTTAATAGAAAGGGGAACATTATAGAAATATGATTACATGTGAAAAATGTTTTCTTTAGTATCTAATGGAAGGATATTAATCCATATAACGAGAACAAAAAAATCTACATAAATATCATAAATATTGATGTTTGTTTCTATCATTGCTTATTTTCATATTCAAAATAAAAAGTGATCTTGGTTAAGTATATTATAAATATGTATACAGATTTATGTATTATAATGTATTAAGCAGAATATAAATGTTTAAAAAAGTCAAGATATCCCACATTAGAAGAAATACATGCAAAAACATCTCTAAACTAAGCATTGGAAATTGCAAATAAGATACAAAAATGTTATGTTTACAGATTTTTCAAATAAAATGTAAATTAAAGTATGAAGTACTCGAAGGAAATAGGAGCCATTTCCTTGCAATATATGATACAAAGATTTATATGTAAGAATATTCATATCAGTATTAGTTATGATAACCAGAAAATTAAAATCAATCAAACACTAACAGAATGGTTAAATAAATTAAGATATGTTTATGCTGTAAGGCATCATGCAATAACTAAAAACATTTCTGAATCGTATTTGGTGATATGAGAAGATCTTCACAACAACATTAAGTGAAACTTAGGGGAAAACTATTCAAATATAATTTTGTTAAATATATTTATACATGTACATTATATAAGACAAAAGGCAAATTTTGGTAGTATTATTGCATGTATCAATGTTGCAATTAAGTTTTCTGCCCTTTCAAGTTTTCTACAATGAGTATGGATTAGATTTAGTATTAGTACTACTATTATTAGAGATTGGTATTACTAATCAATAAAGATGTGATTTTTTTAAAAAGTTGCTTGCTTTCTAATCTTAAAATGACTCCTGTGATAGATTTGATATATAAAGACCACATAAACCAAAGTTTTATGAAATTTATATGATGGCTGTGATCAAATCTTGTCATTTTACCTATGCCATTTTTGTTGTCTTTCAGATTTTCACATTTGTTTTTCTCTTTTTGTGTATTATGTAACTTATGTATATATTAGTCCATCTTTTCTTCCCACCTGATTGAATATAAGAATAAGAATCTGGTGTAGTCAGGACGCCTGGGTGGCTCAGTTGGTTAAGCGTCTGCCTTTGGCTCAGGTCATGATCCCAGGGTCCTGGGATTGAGTCCCATATCAGGCTCCCTACTCAGCAGGGAGGCTGCTTCTCCCTCCTTGCTCCCCCTGCTCGTGCATTCTCTCTCCCTCTCTGACAAATAAGTAAATAAAATCCTTAAAAAAAGGGAAAAAAATCTGGTATAGTCAAAACCACATAAAACAAGGGGCTCAGTTCTCTGTGAGACACATTGAAATAATGGGAAAACCAAAAGCCTTGGAATCAGATTGACTGAGGTTCAAATCACAGCTTTGATACTTTATAGCTACTGTGTGCCTTTGGGCAAGTAACTTATTAGCTTCTTCAGGTTTACCTTCTCCCATGTAAGATGTGAATACTAACTAATTTACCAGATAATTTTAAGGATTATAGATAATGTATAAAAGCACCTAATATGTAACTGATACTCAGTAAGTTGTAGCTTATAGTAGTATTGGTTATTCCTATCTTTATAAAATTCTTAAATCTTTGATAACATCAGAAGTCATGAAAAGATTTTTCTTCTGTTTGGCTTTTAATTAAAAATATATTTTATTTAAGTGTGAATCCAAAATAAAAGAAATGGGATACAAAAGATTTGGGCTTTAATCTAATGTATAACTATAATAAATGTTCATGTAGACTGTTAAAATAATGTTAAGCCTGTTTCCTTTACTTCCCTGTTGGTTTTTACCTAATGTGAACACTGTCATTCTAATGTAATCTCATGAGAGTTTGAAACTCACTTGTTTCCTCTGTTGTGATAAAAATTTCAAATGGTTGACACTTATACCCTCCCCTTCTTTTTTCACATCACCATCACCATTATTACTATTTTTATTAGACACTTTATAGGAACTAAGCTAATTTCTTTAAAAATCAAACAAATATTTATTGAAGGGTCGTTACGTACTAGGCATTGTGTTAGGCACTGAGTATACGCCAGCAAATAAGACAGATTTGGGACTTTAGACATTTCTTTTTGACTGTAGTCACTTTTCACTCATAATACACTATTGAAATACATAGTGGTTAAATGTTCATACTTTGGATTCAGACCTTTATTCTAATCTTTTTACCACTTATCATGTGTAAGTGACAGCCTCACTAAGCTTTGGTTAAAACTTATATTATAGGTTGCTGTGACATTTAAGCGATGTGATGTTTATGAAGTGCTTAACCCATAGAAGGCACTCAAGATGATGATGTCATCATCTTGCTTTCTCAAGACTCCTTGATTTAGTAGGGGATATATTCAAAGTGTACCTAATATAAGTAACTGTCCCATAACTATTTATATATGGTTTTGTTTCTCAAAAGATTGATATGTATTTCTTTTTTAAAAATAATTTATTAAATATTGTTATTTCATTTATCCCCATAGTTTTCAATTTCCCTTGATTTTAAGATTTAACCTTACTTAAAAAGTTTGAAAATATGAAAATTATTTTTTTAATGTTTACAAAGAAGAAAATAAAGGAAAATATATAGTAAGTAGGTCTTATTTACTTAGCAAAAGCTGAAATGACCAGGTCATTCCCTATGAGTTAACATTGGGAAAAATTTATCTCATTGCAGCTATTTAGGACTTTTTACTGTGTTTTAACTCACTAAATTGTACATGTGGATAAGATTATTTGAAAATTATTGACATATATGACCTTTAAATACTAGGGAATATTTTAGAGAAGCACAGCAGGAAACATTGACTCTCTATTTTTTACTATTTCTCTTCATCTAAATAAAATGTTTAAACCACAAACACTTTAAAATTTGTTTTGAGTTTGACAGTGACAGGTAGTATTGTATGGTCTGTTGCAACCATTAATTTACTCTTAGGTCAGTAATGTAGTTATAAATTTAAAAATAACTTGTTCAATTAAACGTTTTCAGTTTTCCTAAATAGGCTCAGTGCATATTATGTAGTGTAATATCTCTTAATTTTTATTACTGTATTCCATTTACAGTATACAGATGATGTTTAAATTTTATACATAAGAATATTTAGTTTTTTATGTTACTTTGTGATATTTAAAATATATTTCTTTAAAAGCCTTATTTTTTCTATTTCTTAAACGCTCGCTTTAGAGTGTCTGCTTTATATGTTAGTTATTTTTCTTCCTTGCATGTCATCCATTAAAGATTAGCTGTGGAAGGTTGGAGCATGGAGAGATTATGAATGACAGAACAACTCCTGTAGAATAATAATCAGTTTTTGGTATTTAATGCTGTTTGACTTTTGCAGACACATTTCTTATTAACCTTTGGTACAAAGAGAAATCCAGGTTCCTGATATCTCATGGAGAAGATGAATTTGAGATCCTCTTCCAATTAAACTGAAATAAGGCCAATATTGGGTTTTAGCCAAAAGAACTCCTTAGTTCCTAAGTCTTGTGTTTATAAATCTCTCTCTCTCTCTCTCCATCCATCTTAGTTACATTTTACATATAATTCAGTGGCTACATAATTTGCTTATCTTGCTGTACTGATTCTGCAAGCATTCAATCTGCTTTTTATAGCTTATCTCTTTAAACATAGATTCTTTTCTCTGCACCCAAATTTAGACTGATATTTTATAAATTAAAAAAAATATTGTCAAGCTCTTCTTATTACGGAGTGTGTTCATCTGTTTTTGGTAGGAAAGAGAGGAGTTTAATTGTGGTTGCCCAAAGCATCAGAATATAGAATCCATGAAACTTGCAACTTAAGTTTTTCTAGGTTAACATGTAAATGTTTAAAGTATAGATATATAAACATTATAGCAAATACATTTGGACACTACAACCAATTAACATTGAAAAATAAAAGTTGTTGTGTCATAGAAAGTATTTACACTGTTCTCTTTTCAAAAAAAGTATTTATTACTGTATACCATATCTCAGATGATATTGACCATCTAATGATTAAGAACAAAAGTGAGTTTTATATATAAGAGGAAGATAATACAATATTTACTTTAAAAAAATAATACATGTTAGAATAATACAATGTATATAATAGACATTACAAAAATGTGATAGCCTTTAATACTGAAATGTATTGACAGTATTATAATGGAGCAATACATATATATGTATATCGATTTTTTTAAAGATTTTATTTATTCATTTGAGAGACAGACAGACAGAGAGCACAAGCAGGGGAAGAGGCAGAGGGAGAGGGAGAAGGAAAAGGAGACTCCCCGCTGAGCTGGGAGCCCAACATAGGGCTTGATCCGAGGACCTGGAGATCATGACCAGAGCCAATGGCAGATGCAAACCATCTGATCCACCCCATGTCGATTTTTTCATATCCCTAGCATCTTTTAATTTGGAAGGAAAAAGGATCTCAATAATATGACCAGTTGTTTCAGATAAAAACAAAAAGCCCAATTCTGTGAAATATCGCATTTAGAAATACTGACGGGTAGAATGTTTATTATATTATTATCTTTGGCTGCAGAATCCTGTGAGTGTGCATCAGGATTAATTATGATGAGTGCCAAGTGAAATAATGCTTGAGGGTAGAATGTGGCCAATTTTGTAAGCTGTCTCCCTAGGAAAGTTTGTATTTTTCTGGGAAAAAAAAAAATTGAGTAAACAAAGAAAGCATTATGCATAACAATGACCAACAATTGAAATATTTAATTAGGTCTGGTATACAATGAAATTTACCCTGGTGTCAAGCAGTTGAGAGCATATCATCTAATTAGAATAACAGAAAAATTTTCAGAAAATGATTCTTAAGATTTTTTTCCATATGTTTAGTTAATTCTGAAGAGGAAATGATCTTGGAAAAACTTTAGATAGCAGTTATGTTTTACAGAATTTTCATATTGGTATTTAATTAAAATTTAAAGTAGATATTCTATGCAGAAAGTAAGTTAAGAACCTCTTAAAATTGTATTTCAGAAGTGCATAAAATAATTGATACTGGTTTTAATACTTCTGGGATAAGCTTTTTCTTTCACATTAACAATTTTAGCTCTAATATCAGATATTTTAATGTTTGAATGTAAATAGTATATTCTTAGAAAGTACTCTTACATACTCTGAGTTTCTGTACTAAGTACATGTATATAAGAACTCAGGGTTTTGCAAAAAAAAAAGTTCTTTATAGTTTTGCTACTAAAACTTACTATCTGTATATGTTTCTAATTAATTTTTAACAGTTTCTATACCATTGATAAGTATAAATGTATTAGCAACTTTACAGAGGAAAATTTGAAAGTGTGTGTTAAGAGTTTAAGAAGCTGATTTTAATGCAGTAACCATACTTGTAGGAATTTTCCTCAGTACTTAGCTATGTATACACATAGAGATTTGTGTACAAAGATGTTCATTACAGTATTATTTATATAGTGAATAAAGGAGAACAGTGTAAAATCTAATACTAGGAGCATCTTTGTTCTATCAAATACAGCATGTCCAAATGATAAAATCCCATGTACTATTTCATATTTTTGAAGAATATAGGAATATATTCTGTTTAAGCATACGCAGAAAGTTATGACTATGTAAAATATTTGTTTCCATATTTTTACAATGAGCCTGTATTATTTTAATCAGAAAAGGTTATTTACAGAATAATCATATAAAATGTTGAACATTCAAATATAGTTTTTAGAAAAAATAGTCTGGTCTGTAAAAGAAAAAATAGAAGCATTAAACTACTTGGAGTAGGTTGGTTAATTTTTTGTCGGTGTAGGGCATTTACCATCTATGTTTAAATTTCCAGTAACTGAGTTATGCAAAGAGAGAAATTATAATTTCTAAGGAAATTAAAAGACAGTAGTGTAATATTTATGATTCTGGAATATATATGTGGTGGTTTCATAAAACACTAGCATATTTGCAAGGAATCCATTTAACAAGTAAAGTAGTAGATATCCAGACAATCTGAAATTCTTTCAAATATAATAAAGACCTGTCTTTTATAGAACTGTTATCTATATTTGTTGCCTAGAATTTTGGAACATGAATTGTAATCAGTCATTATTTTATATGTTTCAAATCCTGTTGATATCTTTTTCCTTCGCTTTAGTTCAGCCTTTTCTATGTATATAACTACCTTGAGGATGTTAACAAATGTGTTCTTTTTCTTGGTAAATGTCTATCCTCCAAATTATGTTATTTAGGGAATCATGATCCAGTGTTTAAACTAGAATGTTTTCCAATACACTGCCTCACTTCTATTGTATTTTAAAAGTAGTATGAGAAGTGTAGAATATGGGATTGTCAATAGACTTGGGTTCTACTAAGAAAATATGTACTCTGTCTTGACTCAATAAACTCATACTTAGTATGGTTCAGCTTCTTCATATTTACTCTTGCCCATATTAGAAAACAATTAGCTTACTAAACAAATTTGAGTATTTGGTGTTGAGGGGGGGTGATCCTCTCTGAATCTTCCTCGAATTTACCTAAGAATTATCGGATATTTGATAACCATGTTTAAAAATGGAGATATCCAAATATTATTGTAAACACCCAATGATTTGTTTTACCTACAATATAAGTATTTTACTTGGTTGGCTTACATAGTAGCTAATAATATTTGTTAATGTAATTTAACTGCTGTGAACCTTTACTGAACAAATATTGAAATTTATTCAAGTCAAAGAAAGAGAATCTCTAATGACTTTTGTTAAAGCTTCTATTTAATAGTTAAGGAGAAAAGTTTGTATGACATACGAGATGCAATTAACAGTAGATTTTACATTTAATAAAAAGAAAGAAGCATGCGTATTTGCTTTATTCATTCCATCATAATTTGCATTAGAGCTGTGGGTGTTTAATGAGCAAATTCCAACTAAAATGCTATATTGATTTTCTAGTGAACTTTGTAATAGTCATCTACCTTGGAAAAGCTCAGTGTTTACAATTAAGTTTTCTTTACTAAAAATGTTTGAGAGTTGCATATTGATCCTTTAAAAGTACTGAATTCTAGAAAGAATCAGGTTTTTCATAATCAAATTTCACATATAACCTAATAGATGTTTAAAAATTAATTTTGGAAGTACTTCTTAGCATTTGTAAAATGTGTAATCAGATTTTATGTGTGTGTGTTTTATGGCACTCTAAAACTTAACCTTAAAATACTCAGAAGGCAATCTCCTTTAAATATACACATTATTTACCTCTTTAGAGTTGATAGCATTATAGAGGGAAAAAAATGTTTTCTCTTGATTAACTAACAGTACCAAATAAGCTCTTGGTGTAAAGTGTTTAAGCATAGAGATAACTATACTTAGTCTTAAAGCCCTTGACATTGCTAGTCTTACCACTTTCATTAAACTGTTATTGTATATAAAGTAGAATACAGCTTACGTTAAATGTCACTTTATAAACATCTCATCACACTGTACAGAAGTGATAGGAAGCCTGTTGGCATTTAAAGTTTAGTAATTAGTATTTTAACCTTTTGATATGTCAGAATATTTCACAGCATGGCACACATGTTTATCTGTACTTAGATCACTGTGTAGCATCATTGTGTCCATTCTTTCTGACCTACAAATTAGAAGTGGGTTTGGGTTTTTTTTTAGAAGTGCCTAAAATTTTTTTTTCATTGCATTATAGTTGACACATGTTATATTAGTTTCAGGTGTACAGCATAGTGATTCAACAACTCTATGTGCTATGCTATGTTCACCTCAAGTATGGCTATCATTTATCACCATACAACACTATTAAATACTATTGACTGCATTCTCTATGCTGTATCTTTCATCCATAATTGGAAGCCTGTATCTCCGACTCCCCTTTACCCATTTTGCCCATTCCCCCATGTTCTCCCCCTTTGGCACCCACCGGTTTATTCTCTATATTAATGGGACGATTTCTGGGTTTTGTTGATTTTTTTTTCTTATTTTGTTTTGTTTTTAGATTCTGCGTACAAATGAAATTGTATGGTATTTGTTTTTCTCTGACTTATTTCACTCAGCATAATACCCTCTAGGTCCATCCGTGTTGTCACAAATGGCAAGATTTCATTCTTTTTTATGGCTGAATAATGTTGCATTGTGTATATATACCACATCTTCCTTATCCATTCATCTATCAGTGGATACTTGGGTTGCTTCTACATCTCAGCTTTTGTAAATAATGCTGCAGTAAACATAGGACTAGAATATTGTGATATTTTGTACAAATTATTATGTCATTATAGTGTGCAGTAAACAATATAAAATGGATTGTAAATTTTTCTTTCAGTTCCCATGTATAATTTTTGAATGCCAACAAAATATATACATGTATGTATATATGTGTATAAAGCTTTACCTACCTAAATTCACAGAGGTTTTCTCCCAGAACATTTATAGTTTTAGGTTTTATATTCATCTTGTGGAATGAAATGTTATTTTACCTTTAAAAAATCAATAAAAATAACTAAAATAACAAACTAAGGAAAGAAAAACAAAAATAATCCCATTCAAGGCCACACGCTACCTTCTTGTTTCAGCTCTTATACTGTAAATGAGTGTTCTTTTTGCAGCTTAGTTAGTGTTAGATTTACTTCATTTTTGTGCCTTTTATTCGTGATTTCACTGTTTCAGACAGCCCCCAAGTTTAGTGCTGAAATACAATCTAGTGCTCCCTGAGTACAAAAAAGTTATGATGTGCATTATGGAGAAAATATGTGTGTTAGATAAGTTTTGTTCAGACATGAGTTGCAGTGCCATTGGCTATGGATTCGATGTTACTAAATCAATAGTATATTTTAACAAGTGTCTTTAAACAGAAACATGCATAAGACAGGGTGATGTTAGTTGGCTGACAAAACTATTAGTTTCAGTTGATTAATTTTTTGTCATTATGGGTCCTAATTTTGGTGCTTGTTTGCATGCCGAGCAATTTGATGCCATGATGAATTTTACCCTTTTGGAAGCTATTTTGTATTCTTATAAAATATTTTTGAGCTTTCTTATCAGATGTACTTAAGTTTTTTGGAAATAGGCCTCTCCTTTTGGGTCATGTTTTCTTTTCTTTTTATTTATTTATTTATCACATTTTTTTAAGGTTTGTTTGTTTGCCAGAGGTAGAGAGAAAGAGCACGAGAGAGAGCAGAAGCAGGGGGAGTGACAGGCAGAGGGAGAAGCAGGCTGCCCACTGAGCAGGGAGCCCAATGTGGGACTCGATCCCAAGATCCTGGGATCATGACCTGAGCCAAAGGCAGATGCTTAACCAACTGAGTCACCCGGGTGTCCCTTTGGTCATGTTTTAAAGATACGCTAGATGTTACCAGAGCAGTGTTTAGGGTTAATTAATCCCCACTACCAAGGCAAGACCCTTCTGAGTACTCTATGCAGTACCTCATGAATCTTGAGGTTTTCTGATCTGGCTGGTGGGAACAACATGCACTATTTCTGGTTTTGTGGAGCCCAGGGCACTGTTGCCTCTAATCCTTTCAGGTGGTTCTTTCCCCAGTTTGGAGTAGTTTACTTACACATGTGCACTCAGTATTCAACCGACTTTTTGAGAAAGGCCCTCTGTACGTCTCTAAAATTTTCTCTTTCTTTGCAGCTGTTTTTTATCTAATAGTCTCTCTTGTGAGTTCCAGCTGCTTTGGTTTCCCCAGATTATATCTCTGCCCTCCCAAATTGTGGAATCAGCTGGGCTCCTCCTTGATTCTTCCCTTTCTGTACCATGTTCTGGAAATTCTCTCAGTTATTAAGCTGGGACAATCATAGGGCTCAACTCTTTTGTTTGTTTGTTTCCTCAGGTCACTGTTCTTTTTTCCTTACAGTCTTAAAAGCTGTCATCTTATATATTTTGCCCATTTTTAAATATTGTTTTGGGGTGTCTGGGTGGCTCAGTCAGTTAAGCGTCTTCCTTCAGTTGAGGGTCCTGGAATCAAGCCCCCGCATTGGGCTCCCTTCTCAGCATGGAGTCTGCTTTTCTCTCTGTCTCTCTCTCTGCCCCTACCCCCAAGTGCGTGCACATGCTCTCTTTCTCTCTCTCTCTCTCTCAAATAAATAAATAAAATCTTTTTAAACATTGATTTAAGTGGAAGGACAAATCCAGATCCTGTTACTCCATCTTGACCAGAAGGACAAGTCTCAGCTGCTCAAAATCTAATCTTAACAAGTACCAGAAATTTTATCATACATGCTAACTTTTTTCTACTCTTAATATTTTTCTTTAAATCAGCTCAACTTTTTAACTAGATAAATAGATTTATTCTTTTTAATGTAATATTCCTTATTTAGTTTTAACATCTAAACATAAAAGCACACCAATAACTGTGCAGTTTTATGAATCTCAGAAAGTCTGGACAAACTGTGTAACCAGCACCCAGATCAAGAAACCAAATATCACCAGTATCCCAGAATTGTCCCTCATCCTCCCTTTCAGTACTCCTTCCAAAACGTAAGCATTATCCTAAGTTTAATAACTAGGTCATTCTTTTGTGTTTTTGAACTTTAAATAAATGAAGTAATAGAAAGTTACGTTCATATGGCATCTGGCTCAGCAGTGTATTTGGGTAGCTTAGAGAATTTTAAAATTTAATTAGACATTAAATTAAATGATACTAGGAGACATTGTAGGCCTAATGTACCTGTTGTATTTTTGTAATATGTATTAAAGTGATACCTAACTGTTAAAAACTGTGTTTTGCAACCTGCATTTTATGTAACATTGTCCTAGAGGGAGCATGGTGGTAGGTGATGCTGGGAAAGTAAGCTAGAACTGGACTCTAGTTTTCCTTGAATGCCAGGCAGAGACTTTTTTTTTTTTTTGCCTTGAAACCAATGTAGCAGCAGTGAGAAGAGTAATCTGTTTATCCTAAGGTTTTAAGAAAATCATACTACTGATAAATCGAGAGATGGTCTAGTGAGGTCACCTGTCCTATTTTTCTCTTCTCTAAAATTTATTCAGTACATGCTTAATTCTTGGGTTCTAAAATTTATTCAGTACATGCTTAACTCTTGGGTTCTGTTATTTTACCTTTTTGTTATGAATGAATCCCTTCTTTTTCTTTTCAGTTTTATTGCCCTTGACTTGGTTCAGGATTTCATTATTTCTTACCTGAACTGTTAGAGTAATCTATGATTGGGTTAAGGGGCACGTACAATCCAACCTGCAACCTTCTGCTGACCCCTGCATCTTCCAGATACACTCTATATGCCAACTTGTGGGTGTTTCCTTCTAAAGCACAGAGCTGATCAAATTGTTTCTGTTCTAGAAATCTTTTAATGTACTATATAAACTCTCTCTCTCTCTCTCTCTCTCTCTCTCTATATATATATATATATATATATAGATCTCCTTCTAAGTAGCTTAACTTTCAGGGAATGGGCCATTTATATGGGTTATTGATGTGAATTTTTGCTTAGACTATTCCTCTAGTCTCCTAACTGGTCTCTTCTTCTATGCATTCCCACCTCCAGACTATTTCTCACCCAGAAACCAGAATTCCTTTTCAGACTTCCACCACATAAACGTGATGCTGTCATTTCCTTGCTCAGGACACTCCATTGGCTACCGTCATAGTTAGGTGATATGTAAAATCCTTGCAATGGATCACAAGGCCCCATGTGATCACCCAGAGCTCTCACCCTTTCTCACTGTGTTTCAGACACATTAGCCTTACTGCTGTTCCTCTAATACTTTTAGGGCCTTTCTATTACTTTTTATTCTGCTTATTAGTCTCCTTTCAAATATGTATATATGGCTTCTCTTCCTTTACCATGCGCTGAAATGTCATTTATTTTAAAAGCGCTTTTCTGGCCACCTTTCTAAATTAGTTTTTCTTTTCCCATCTTCCAAATTACTCCTTTTTTCTCTCACACACCCTTATTTTCCTTCAAAACCTTTACTTCTATCTATCTATCTATCTATCTATCTATCTATCTATCTATCTATCTACCTGTTCAATTTTGGCCCTACTTTCTCTCTTTTTTGTCTCTCTATAATAGAATGTATATATCTCCAGGAAGGTAAGGACATTTTAGAACACTGTAGTCATACTGCTTACAACCGGATGGGTGGACTGCCACAGGAATTTCATAAATATTTGATGAAAGAATAATGAATGAATGAGTGAAGAAATGAATGAATATATTTCTCTTCCCTTAGGCTCACTTTCTTGGAAATGGTTTTGAGTTTAGCTTTGCTGTTACATGTTCCATTTTATATTCTATTATGGAAAAGATATAGTTGATTCACTCTCAGGGTTCGTTTCTTTTCTACCAGCTATAATTTAAATAATACAAGAATAACTCTTAATTAGCTATGCATTAATTTATGACAAATGTTAGCAAAAACCCAATGTTTTGTGAACTGAAAGAACATTTCAAACATCTTTCCTAAGTTTATTTTGTGGTTTGATAGTGTAAATAAAATTTGGTTTGGTGATCTAGGTGTTTGAGCCCCTTTTTGTCTAACATTGCAGTAATATTTTAAAAGTTATGTAAGATTTCAGGTAGAAATTATGCTTGAGAAATGACAATTTCAGATAACATCAAAGCTCCGTATATAGTACTACACCAATCTAGATGAGGCCATTTGTACTATGATCTATATAAACAGTGCTCCCTGGAGATGCACAGTGCTAATGGGCTCAGCTCTGCTCATTTGCTTTTCCTTGATCCCATTTTCTTTCCTTTTCTTCCACTGTGCTACTGACATAACTACTATCCTGAGTTTGATGATTATCATTGCCATGCTTGTTTTAATATGTTTGTCCATAAATGTTAAGTAGAGTTATTTTGCCTTGCACCTTACAATTTTTGCCATAATTTTATTTTTGAAATGTGTCCCATTTGTCCATAGCTAATTCATTTTAAATGTTGTATTGTATTCCATTTTGAATGTTTAGTAATTTATTTATTCTTGCTCCTGTTTTTTGACATTTGGGTTATTTCTAAGTTTTTGCAATTATATAATGCTGTAATAAGCATTTTTTATACATGTTTCCTTGTGTACATGTGCAAGAATTTCTCTAGGGTGCATACCAAAGAGGTGATTTGCCAGGTTATAGGCAAATCTTTAATTTGCCAAGTTGCTCTTCAAATGTCTGTAGAGATATATACACCTGTCTGCAGTGTATGTGAGAGTTTCCTTTATTTCACAAGCTCACAGTATTTGTTATTATTTGACCTTTTAATTTATGTTTTTATGGGTATGAAATGTATCTCAATTTTGTAGTAGCTTTTAAAAATGTTTTTTCAGGGGCACCTGGGTGGCTCAGTCATTAAGTGTCTGCCTTCAGCTCAGGGCGTGATCCCAGGTTCCTGGGATCGAGCCCCACATTGGGCTCCTCTGCTGGGAGCCTTCTTCTTCCTCTCCCACTCCCTCACTTGTGTTCCCTCTCTCGCTGGCTGTCTTTCTCTCTCTGTCAAATAAATAAATAAAATCTTTAAAAAAAAATGTTTTTTCAATGATTAACTGATACTAATTTAATTTAGTAAAAAATTGTTTTCTTTTTATTTTTGCTAAAAGTAAGCATTTTTACATTTTCTCTAATTATGGATTATATATTTTGGTAGCTCTGGTTGAAGAAGTGTATTTTGCACAGAAGGAACGTGATGAAGCTATTATGTCTCGCTTGCGGTTAGCCAATGAAGAGAGAGATGAAGCAGTTGCAAGAGCCAAGCATATGGAAATGTCTCTCAAAGTGTATGTATACATTTAAAACTATATGTGACTTTTGAAGCATTTATAAAGTGTTTGCATTATATGGTGGTTACATATTAAGAAAAGTTACTGATTGTTACATGGTATACCAGTAAATTCTATATTCCCACAGTCATGCTGTAGTAGTTTGCATGTCAGGGATAACAGTCAAAAAAAAAAAGGGGGGTGATGCGAGGGAATACACAGCACTGTCTGTACATTACTCTCTTTACTCCTTCATAGCCCGCTGTTGATATCCTTACTCTGCCTTCCTTTATGATGCCTCTTTTCTTCCCTCTCTTATTATCACTTTTTTTATTTATTTAAACTATGTGAGTCTTTCGGTGCTCTCTGCTTAATATGCTTATTCCTGTTTGTCACTGCTTTTTACTTTTATTAGGTGTATCATAAACTTTAATGACATTTGAAATAGGGCAGAGCCTGAGGATCTACATTTTTAACAAGCAACCGAGGTGATTCTGATATAGGTAAATAATGGGCCACACTTAGATAAATAATGCTCTAGGAATTTCCCAATTTTAATGTGACTTGGGAAATCTTGTTAAAATGTTCATTCTCATTCGGTAAGTATGGAATGGAGCTTAAGATTCTGTTTTCCTTCAAGCCCCCTGATAATGTAAATGATGCCAGTCTAAGGAGTCAGATTTAGGTAAAGGCTCTAGAGCATCTAGAAATATGCTACTTGTAAGATAGGTACAATGTAGTAATGTAATATTTTATGATGACCCATCAATATATGTATTGAGTGTTTGCTCTGCCCGACATTGTACTAGGCTCCGTGGGGGATTACAGTAAAGTACTAATTAAAACATTGTTCATTAGGGAGACAAAAAGTCATTAAATAATTACCATGACAGTGTTCAAGTTGTGATTAGATAATGTAGTTTGTTTTTTGTTTAGATTAATGGCTTCTTTTTTTTTTTTTTTTGAAGACTGATACTCATTATAAGGCATTAAACTCATTGAATAATAGAAATAAACAAACCGAAAAAATTTACCTGAATTCCCCAGTGCCTACTCCCAAATAACTATCTTTATCAATAGAGAAAGGTTTTTCCAAACATTTTCTTTGCTTAAATGGTTAAATACTATTATCTACAAGAATGGATGGTTGATGGTGGTTGAATGGATGTATACATAGAATTAATTTGATAAAAATCAAATAATTCTCTACATGCTGTTTTATTTGAGAGGCAATATAATGTAGAGGTTAACAGCAGAATCCAGATCCAGACATCTGTATTTGAATCTTAGCTCTGTTGCTTCCTAGCTGTACAGCTGAGAACAAATTACTCAGAGTCTCTGGAACTCAGTTTTTTGCCTACAAAATGGGTAAAGAGTGCCTACTTTGTATAAGTTGTTATGAGGACTGAATGACTTAATAAATATTGAAAAGTACCTGTGTCATAGCTGGTGCTGTGTGTTACTTGAATTTGGGAGTAATAGTCAATTAAAGTGAAACTAAAGAAATTTTTGAAACTCATGGAAAGTTTACTTTATACAGTAAGATATATTAATTCCCCAAAGATCCTTCAAAATTTAAGAAAAGAGACTGAAAAACATTAAGATGTTGGAATCATCAGTTCTTTTCGGTTTTTGAAAACATGCAGTGTTTCAGTTAAACAGTATCATTTGACTTTCAGCTATGAAATAAGTTTTAAAATCCTTGTAAAAATTGTATTAGATTCTATAGCCAAAATGCCCCCCTGTTGTTTAATTTTGATTTTATATTTAAAAGGATTGAATAATCATCTGCAACTTTTTTTCATACATGACATTTTATAGCTGGTTTCTTTATTTTGGGAAATCCCTGGGTAACTGAATTTCAGTTTCAGTTTTTTGAGGAAGGACTAAAAATACTTTATGCTCAGATTTAGCATGCCTCAGACTGGCTTTGTGTTATTCTTATATTCAAATTGGTTATGAATGAAATTATTGTGTTAAGTATTTTTTATTCTACACATTGTAAAAATGTTATTCTATTTTTTGACATTGAGTTTGGCTAAAAAGAAGTCAGGTCACAGGTTTTTTTTTTCCTTTACTTATATGTGACTTGTTTTGGTTTTTGGTTTTTGGTTTTTTTTTTCATGCCAGGACACCTGAAGGATTCTTTGTCCTTGAAGTAGAAGAACTTAATCATGGTATTTGTTTTGATTCTTCTTTACTAACGTATTTGGAACCCACCGCATGCCTCACTAAGGACTCTTTGATTCTTCTTTTAGTTCAGGGAAATTTTAGATTTGTGAATTTTATATTCTATTTGTTAGGTTGTTTTAAAGACTCTAATTATTCTTATATTGGGGCCTTTTGTCTTTATTATCTGTTCAATAATTATTTGAATCCCCCTCTTTTTCTCTGCATTCACTGTGATCATCTCAAGCCTTTTCTTCGTATTAGTTATTCCAATTGTCTCTATTCCCGTCCTGATTTTTTCTAGTTCATTTATTAAATTTTTATTTATTTGTTTATGGTTCTCAGCATATTTCCTTAAGTTTTCAACTTCCCTTTTCATTCACTTTTTTGTTTTGGCATCTTCTCTTTGAACTTTTCTTTATTGAATTCATGTTCTTATTATGTTCTAAGAAACCAACAACTGGCAGGAAATTTTTCTTCATTCCTTTGGTTTATATTATTTTTTATATTGTGATCTTTTTTTTGTCATGTGTTTGTGGTGTATTTATAATTGCCATGTCATTTCTCTTCATCTTGCTTGTGTGTAAATTGTCAAGAACTTTTCTTTGTTCTGATATAGTGCAAGTGAATTTTCCTTGATAAGCATTTCTTATTTGAAACCTGTTTACCTTCTCCTCAGAGCTACAGTTTCTTGGCAAAGTATTGCTTTTACATTTCCCTCATGCCAATGGGGTGGGGGGGGGGGGGAGATAGAGGTTGGGAAGATCTCCCTGAGGCTGTACACCCCTTTTGTTGGAGGTTCTGTCCTCTGCCTAAGGGATTTTGTTTGGTGTCTTTCAGTGGACCACAGGCCTGTTCTTGTGTATATCCGGATTCCATGGAGTATTACTTTTGGGCTTTTATTTGTTCCATCAGTATAGTGGAAAATGGCCGCTCTGACACTTCTTCCTCCCTTTGTAAAGATTCTTCTGTAATACAGGCTTCTTCTGTTCAGGGAAGAATTTTACTTTTCTCTGGGCCATCTGCACAACTCATTGGCCTCTCAGGTTATTTCCAAGCTGTGTGGTGTTCCAAGTGAAAAATTCTCAGGATTTGGTGAGCTTACTGTCTTTTCTCCATACCTGTTTTGATGTGTAAAAGAAAAGTTCGGTGAACATGGCCCAAATCATCTTTTTTCTACCCTGCTTTTAAAAATTGCTATGTGATGTCCTACTTCCTTTACTGTTTGACTAATTTTTTTTTAAGAAGGAAATTTTCTTTTTTTTTCTATTTCTATTTCTTTTTCTTTCCTTTTTTTTTAATGATTTTTTATTATATTATGTTAGTCACCATACAGTACATCCCTGGTTTCTGATGTAAAGTTCGATGATTCATTAGTTGCGTATAACACCCAGTGCACCATGCAATACGTGCCCTCCTTACTACCCATCACCGGTCTATCCCATTCCCCCACCCCCCGCCCATCTGAGGCCCTCAGTTTGTTTCTCATAGTCCGTAGTCTCTCATGTTTCATTCCCTCTTCTGATTACCCCCCCCTTTCTTTATCCCTTCTTCCCCTACCGATCATCCTAGTTCTTATGTTCCATAGATGAGAGAAATCATATGATAGTTGTCTTTCTCTGCTTGACTTATTTCACTTAGCATTATCTCCTCCAGTGCCGTCCATGTTGCAGCAAATGTTGAGAATTCGTTCTTTCTGATAGCTGAGTAATATTCCATTGTATATATGGACCACAGCTTCTTAATCCAGTCATCTGTTGAAGGGCATGTCGGTTCCCTCCACGATTTAGCTATTGCGGACAATGCTGCTATGAACATTGGGGTGCATATGGCCCTTCTCTTCACTACGTCTGTATCTTTGGGGTAAACACCCAGTAGTGCAATGGCTGGATCATAGGGTAGCTCAATTTTTAACTTTTTAAGGGACCTCCACACTGTTTTCCAGAGTGGCTGTACCAAGTTGCATTCCCACCAACAATGTAGGAGGGATCCCCTTTCTCCACATCCTCTCCAACAATTGTTGTTTCTTGCCTTGTCAATTTTTGCCATTCTAACTGGCGTAAGGTGGTATCTCAGTGTGGCTTTGATTTAAATTTCCCTGATGGGTAATGATTTTGAACATTTTTTCATGTGTCTGTTAGCCATTTGTATGTCTTCATTGGAAAAGTGTCTGTTCATATCTTCTGCCCATTTTTTGATTTGTTTATTTGTTTCTCGTGTATTGGGCTTGAGAAGTTCTTTGTAGATCTTGGATACCAGTCCTTTATCTGTAGTGTCATTTGCAAATATAGTCTCCCATTCCGTGGGCTGCCTCTTAGTTTTTTTGACTGTTTCCTTGGCTGTGCAGAAGCTTTTTATCTTGATGAAGTCCCATAAGTTCATTTTATCTTTTGTTCTCTTGCCTTTGGAGATGTGTCATGAAAAAGGTTGCTTTGGCCGATGTCGTAGAGGTTGCTGCCTATGTTCTCCTCTAGAATTTTGATGGATTCCTGTCTCACATCGAGGTCTTTCATCCATTTAGAGTTTATTTTTGTGTATGGTGTGAGAGAGTGGTCAAGTTTCATTCTTTTGCATGTAGCTGACCAATTTTCCCAGCACCATTTATTGAAGAGACTGTCTTTATTCCACTGGATGTTTTTTTCCTGCTTTGTCAAAGATTAGTTGCCCAAAGAGCCGAGGGTCCATTTCTGGGTTCTCTATTCTGTTCCATTGGTCTATGTGTCTGTTTTTGTGCCGGTACCATGCTGTCTTTGTGATCACAGCTTTGTAGTACAGCTTGAAATCCGGCATTGTGAAGCCCCCAGCTTTGTTTTTCCTTTTCAACAATTCCTTGGCGATTCGGGGCCTTTTCTAGTTCCATACAAATTTAAGGACTATTTGTTCCAGTTCTTTGAAAAATGTCATTGGTATTTTGATCGGGATAGCACTGAAAGTGTAGATTGCTCTGGGTAGCATGGACATTTTAACTATGTTAATTCTTCCGATCCATGAGCATGGAATATTTTTCCATCTTTTTGTGTCTTCTTCAATGTCTTTCAAGAGTGATTTGTAGTTTCCAGAATATAGATCCTTTACGTCTCTGGTTAAGTTAATTCCAAGATAACGTATGATTTTTGATGCTATTGTAAATGGGATGAATTCCCTAATTTCTCTTTCTTCAGTCTCATTATTCGTGTATAGAAATGCAACTGATTTCTGAGCATTGATTTTGTATCCCGCCACATTACTGAATTGCTCTATAACTTCTAGTAGTTTGGGAGTGGATTCTTTTGGGTTTTCCATATAGAGTATCATGTCATCTGCGAAGAGAGACAGTTTGACTTCTTCTTTGCCTATTTGGATACCTTTGATCCCTGTTTGTTGTCTGATTGCTGTTGCAAGGACTTCTAGTACTACATTGAATAATAGTGGCGAGAGTGGGCATCCTTGTCGTGTTCCTGATCTTAGGGAAAAGGCTTCCAGCTTTTCCCCATTGAGTATAATATTTGCTGTAGGCTTTTCAAAGATGGCTTTTATGAGATTGAGAAATGTACACTCTATTCCTACACTCTGAAGGGTTTTAATCAGGAAAGGATGCTGCATTTTGTCAAATGCTTTTTCTGCATCAATTGAGAGGATCATATGGTTCCTGAGTCTTTTCCTGTTGATATGATGTATCACGCTGATCGATTTGCGAATGTTGAACCACGCTTGCATCCCAGGTTATGAATCCCACTTGGTCATGATGGATAATCCTTTTAATGTACTGTTGGATTCTATTAGCAAGGATCTTGTTGAGGATTTTGGCGTGTTTGACTAATTTTTTATCTTCTGTTCATGTGGCAGATTTCTGTGTTTAGATTTCACTCCACTGTCTTTACTTGGACTTCTTTTTTTCCCCCAATAAACTTCTTATTTTAGAATACTTTTAGGTTTACAGAAAGTTTGCAAAGATAGTACAGGGAGTTTCCATACAGCCACCTGCCAGTTTTCCTTTTTGTTAACAGCTGAGGTTATTATGGTATATATGTCACAGGGGAAAAAGCAACATTGATACATAAACTCCACACTCTAGATTTCACTAGTTTTTCTCATGTCCTTTTTATGTTCCAAGATCCCATCCAGGATCCCATATGAATTTAGTTGCTATGTCTCCTTGCCTACCGTAGTCCTGTTTTCTCAGACTTCTCTTGTTTTTCATGACTTTGACAGTTTTCAGGAGTATTGGTCAGGCATTTGATAGAATGTTATTCAATTTGGGTTTTTCTGAATTTTTTCTCATGGTTAGACTGAGGTATTTTGGGGGGACAAAGAATACAGGACTGAAGTGCCATTCTCATCATATTATTTCAACATCATGCTATCAACATGACTTAACACGAGTGATGTTAATCTTGGTCACCTAGCCAAGGTAGTGCTTACCATGTTTCTCCACTGTAAAGTTACTTACCAACATTCCCCTTTCATATTCTTTGAAGCAGATTACTTAAGTGCAGCCCATACTCAGAGGTGGGGATAAGGGGTGTGGGCTGAGAGCTTAACTGAGCTCTACTTCCCTCATGGAAAATACCTACATAAATTATTTATAATTTTGATTTGTCTCCTCTCCCTCATTTATTTGTTTGTTTATGTTAGTATAGACTCATTGATACTCGTTTAATACTTTGGGTTATAATCTAATACCGTGTTATTTATTTTGTTGCTTGAAGTATTCCAGCTCGGCCATTGGAAGCTCTTTCAGTTGGCCTCCATAGCCCTTTGACATGTCCCCATCCTTTTGGTTTTTAAACACTTTTCTTCCTTTTCTGGCACTACAGGATGCCCTTGGATCATGTGTTGTAGGGATGTATAGGGATGTGCCTCACCCATAAAATCAGCCATTCCTCAAAGGGCCGTGATTCCTTTTGTTGGAAAACGGTTATTAGAAACCAAGGTCTGGATGCTGGGTGTGCTCATTGTTACTTGTTGTGACCACTTTTAGGCCCAATCAGCAGAAAGAGCTAGGAAATACATGTATGTATACTAACTAATATACATACACATGTATGAAATTATTCGTGTATGTATCTATCGGTATCTTTATTAAGCTAAATCTGAATTCATACTTATTTCTCTGATTCTAATCCAGTGCCACATATTTCATTCTGGGTTTCTCCTTTTTCTTATGTGTAATTTCCTCTCCGACAGTAAGAAACCTGTTCTCCATCCCCCACCATCCATCATTTCCTTATTCCTTCTACCCCACTATACGTTATAACTCTTTCAGATTCATTAAGGTACATCCCCATGAGAAACAACTTGACCTACTAGAGTACACTGTTCATGTATAGTTCCTTTAGTCTTTAATCTTACAGTTTCCAAAGTACCACCTTCCAAAGTTACTTAGAAGGGCTCTTCTTTTTTCCCTCTACCTCCTTAAGTGAAGTTATGTAATATAGTTTGTAATATAGTCAGGCTCTTTTTCATAGTCCTCATACTATCCTAGGATCGTCTCACCTCCTGGTGATTCTTTTTCTGATTTTGGGGGATTTTGAATAAAGTTGCTTTAATTTAAGCATTTGCATACAGGTTTTGTGTGGACATATGCTTTCAAATCTGTTGACATGATTCCTGGGACCTACGTTTAATCTATGTTAACTTTAGAAGAAACTGCCAAAGTCTCTTCCAGAGTGGCTCTACGACACCATTTTGTATTCCCATCAGCATGAATGGTTTTTTGTTCTCTTAATGGTGTGTTTAGCAGAACATAAGTTTTAAATATTGATGAAATTCAATTTATTGATTTTTTTTTTTCTTTCATGGATTATACTTTTGGTATTGAATCTAAAACTCATTGCCATATATAAGGTCACACAGGTTTTTTGAAATCCTTTCTTGAAACTTATAAATTTCATGTTTTACATTTAGATCTGTGATTTTTTGAGTTAGTTTTTGTGTAAGGTAGGTGGTACTTGTGGTGGTGGTGAGTTTTTTGTTTTTTGCCTATGGACCTTCATTTATTCCAGTACCATTTATTGAAAAGGCCATCATTTTTCTATTAAATTTCATTGGTACTTTTGTCAAAACTCAGTTAACTATATGAGTGTGGATTAATTTCTGGACTTTATTTTCTGTTCTATTGATCTGTGTGTCTATCCCTTTGCCAATACCACATAGTATTGATTACTGAATCTTTATAGTGTCTGAAATCTGATAATGTTAGCCTTCTAATTTTGCTTTTTTATTACAAAATTGTTTTGGCTATTATAGTACCTTTGCTTTTCAGTATGCCTTTTAAAATCAGTTTGTTTATATCAACAAAAACATTTGCTGGGGATAGATGTTTTTATTTATTTTTTAAAGATTTTATTTATTTGACAGAGAGAGCATAAGCGGGGGGGCGGGGGGAGTGGGGGGGGCGCGGCAGGCAGAGGGAGAGGGAGAAGCAGGCTCCCTGCTGTGCAGGGAGCCTGATGTTGGTCTGGATCCCAGAACCCTGGGATCATGACCTGAGCGGAAGGCAGCCGCTTAACTGACTGAGCCACCCAGGCACCTCGGGCCAAATGTTTTTAAACATAACTTTTCAAAGTAGATGCCTTTTTTATTTTTATAACTTTACAGCTCTTCTTTGGGGATTTGCAAGTACTATTACACTCAGTTTATCAGCTACTGAGCAGTGATGTGTTTACATGTAATTCGTGACTGTAATCTTGTTACCTAGGTTGATTACCAATTTTATTCACGAAATTTGCTTCTAAATAGATTTTGTTTCTTTTCAGAAATCAAAATCACATCCCAAAGATAACAGATCAGCTTTTTATACAATGTCACAACTCCTTGAGGTAGATGATGCGTGTACTTATAGGTGAAAAAACTTTGAGTGGCTGACTATTTGCTCAGAGTCAAAGTCAATTACACATTGTAGGACTTATCTATCTCAGACTTACATAGGCAACTCAAACTTACCATATCCCAAATGGAATTTACTAATTCATTTTTAAACCTTATTCTCCCTTGACCTCTTGTCCCAGTCAGTGGCGCAACCATCTGCCCACATATCCAAATCAAAACTTCTTCCTCAGAGCCTCTACTAGTTTGGTCTCTTAGTTTTGTTCATTCTCTCTTTAATTGATGGCTCTAAATTGAGCCTATCTTTCTTTACATTTTTTTTTTTTACCTGCCATTGTCTACTTTAATTTGTACATACATTTGTTCCAGTTTTTATTACAATATATTAAAATTAGGGTTCCTTGAGGCAGACCCTTTCTCATTTGTTCTTTGTAGCATTTATATTAAGGGAGAAATGGGAAAGGGAGTAAAGAAAAACCCTCAATCCCAAGCCCTTTCTTTTAGTTATTTAGTCCATTCAATAAATATTTATTGAATATGTACTATGTGTCAGGTTACTCAGAACACAGCATTATGGCCCAGTTTAGTTGAGAAAATAGACATTAAAGAAATAACTACATAAATACTAAAATAATATTAATTGATATGAATAATTATTGGTTCTTAGGAACAGTTTGTAGTCCACTTCTACAGTTTTATAGTCTAGGGGTGCAGATTGGGGAGATCAGGAAAAATCATACATAAGAGGGAAGAACAACAACTTTAAAAGAATGGTATGTCAGCATAGTTTTAAATGTCACTGTGCATGCTCCTTTCTACTCAGTTGACATCTATAGGTTCTGAACTTTCAATAGTGCATTTTAGATGAATTCCTTATTAAGACAGAACCAATTTATAATTGATCTTTGCTTGACTGAAAGGCATATTTGGAGGCACTGAGTTATAGGTTGAAATAATACACATTATTTCACATCTCTTTTTGTTTTAATTCCTTATTTCTTGGTTCCTATAATCTTCAAATTCCTTCTGTCATTTTCATTTTTGCCAGTTCTGATCTACTTCTGTCTTTTTGTGATGTCTGTTTTGTCTATATTCTACTTCTGCCTTCCCTTACCCCTTGAATCTTCAATGCTTTTTTCTGTTTCACTTTTATCCAAAACTAGGAAAAAAGTAAAAAAGATTCAAGTTAAAATAAATAAAATTTGGGGCACCTGGGTGGCTCAGTCATTAAGTGTCTGCCTTTGGCTCAGGGCGTGATCCCGGCGTCCTGGGATCAAGCCCCACATCAGGCTCCTCCGCTATGAGCCTGCTTCTTCCTCTCCCACTCCCCCTGCCTGTGTTCCCTCTCTCGCTGGCTGTCTCTCTCTGTCAAATAAATAAAATCTTTTTAAAAAAATAACTAAAATTTACTTACTAATATAGACACATTTGTGTATGTATATTCCAACTTTTGAGATCATGACATTCAGTCTGTTCAGTTTTTCTTTTTAACATATTAAGGTGGCACTGTGTAAAAATGAAAGAGAATAAAAAACAATTCAGAGATTTTTGATTAGGTGAACACAAGTTCCTTTTATCATTTGAGGTCAAAGTTTAGCTGCTTCCCATTGAACAAGGTGAATGACTATAGGTTCAGAAAGGAAAGACATGATATTGACTGATCTAGGGATAAATCAAGAAATGTGACATTTAATGCATGGGTCTTTTCACTTAGAGTGCAGGGGTGTCAGTCAGAATATGCACAGTATAGGAAATCAATTGAAACTTGAGCCCATGGACATTTACTTCAGCAAAATTCTTACTAATTATCATGACTATGTCTGGTTAGACTGTTATAGGCATAATTTAGTTTCCAAAAGGTTGAGATTCTTTTGTATCATTGTAAATCTCCTATTAATGATACATAATTTATAGTTTGCCAACTGTATTTCATATAATCAACTATACTTTCAATCTTTATTAAACCAGTAAAGCCTTATGTATTCTACATGTTGCTAGTAAACCTTAAGCCTCTAACAAGTCATTTTATATAGAAAATAGAAAGCCTGGTAAACTGTTTAAAATTGTCTTCTTAAGGGACGCCTGGGTGGCTCAGTGGGTTAAGCATTTGCCTTTGGCTCAGGTCATGATTCCAGGGTCCTGGGATCAAGTCCCGCATCGAGCTCCTTGCTCAGTGGGAAACCTGCTTCTCCCTCTGCCTGCTGTTCCCCCTGCTTGTGCTCTCTTTCAAATAAAATTGTCTTCTTTTTTCTAAAAGTAGGTTGTTTGCCTAATTTTTATGTTTTCTTAAGTCATAACGATAAGTGATGTCCTTATAAGACTGAATTTTATTTTCTGAAATCCACATTTTTGGGTGATTAGTCTTTAACTAGATAGTGAGTGATCCAACTCAGAAAAATATGTCACAGTTGGCACTTAGAGTGTTTTAACATCAAAGATCTGGCCTCATTTTTCAGTGCTCTATATCAGGGATGAGCAAAGTAAAGACCTATGGTGCACATCCATCCCTCCAGTTGTTTTCGTGAATAAAGTCTTATTGGAGCACAGCCACACCTGTTCATTTACATATTATCTTTGGATGCTTTTGTACTAGAAAGGCAGCATTTAGTAACTGCAACAGAGAACATACAGCAAAGTCTAAAATACTATATGACTGTTTACAGAAAGTTTGCTGATCTTTGCTGTAAATAATCTAGTTGAAACTAAATTATGATGTACTTAATCTTTGATATCTATGACAAGTACTTCCTGAAACTTTTAAAGAAATACAAATAGAGAAATATAAATATTAGCCTTTTCTCTTTCCAGACTTGTGTTTATATTGAAAGTTATTTGTTTTTATGTAATTTTTCAACTCTCAGATTAACCATTTGGTCATTTTCATTAAAGTTTTAGTTTTCTCTTAATGAGCATTTATCACTGTACTTATAATGGATAACCATAGAGCAAAATTAGATCAATTATAAAGGATAGGGCGCCTGGGTGGCTCGTTCGGTTAAGCGTCTGCCTTTGGTTCAGGACATGATTCCAGGGTCCTGGGATCGAGCCCCATATCAGGTTCCCTGCTCAGCAGTGAGTCTGCTTCTCTTCTCTCCCACTCTCCCTGCTTGTGCACTCTCTGTCAAATAAATAAATAAAATCTTTTTAAAAATTATAAAGGATAATAATAAAGCAAAATTGAGATCCAAATAAATGCTAAGTGGTTGACCTCGTGCCCTGCATATCAGACCTGGCACACCTACCAAAACATGATTCAAATTCACCCATCAGCAAAATGATAAGTCACTATACCTTAGGTACTTCTAAGGGCAATCATATATATTATTTGTAGCTGTAATGCTAGATTCATGTGGAAAGGATTTAGTATAACCTTTGATAAGAAAATTTTAATTTTTAAAAAATTTTAGTTTTTAGTAGAGAAATCTAATATTATACTAAATACAACTATCTTAACCATATCCTCTTGAAAGATATTAATATAAAACATTCAGACTCTTCATTTGTGTCTCCTTAAAGTAATAATTCTTCTTCACCTTACAATTCCTGAAAAAAACTTATAGGTATCACATAGAAATTGCATACACTGTGTTGTGTTGATTATTTTGAATGTACAAACTAGGTAACTTCACTACACTGTTATTTTCTTCCTAATCATATATGTAGTTCTTTGGAACAAAAGAAGGACATTTATAACCTTGAGATCTAAACTTTGTTTTTTTGCAAGAGTTTCCAGTAACCTACTAATCTGAGTATTTAGTTTTCATGTATCTTTTCATTTTAAATTATCGAGTTTAAGAAATTAATTATGAAATTTATAAGAATTTAAATTGAATCTCCTTTGGAAACTGCTGTAATTAGCTCATGGTCTGATTTTGTCTAAAAAGAACAATATTAAGGGAACTATTTCTCACTACATATGGCTTCCTTAAAAATGATATTTAGCCAACCAGTATCTGATGGTTAAATGCTACTGATGTTTTTCAAATAGTTTTATATGATCATAAATAAGCGTAAGAATTTTGTTATCTTATACTTTTCACTGTGTTTTTAATTGATTAAAAAAAGAAATGATTATCTTCAGAGTTTTTGGAGAACAAGCTTTTATGAAGCAGGGTATTTGAAAACTGTTGATTTATTTTGGGAGAAATGTGAAATGTGAATCCAAGTGGACATTACTAGTTTGAGATATACTAAGTATACATAATTCAAAATTACTATGCCATCCTGTAAATTTATGCCATTTATGTATGTGTAGAAATAGTTTTTGATAGGGGCGCCTGGGTGGCTTAGTCACTTAAGTGTCTGCCTTCAGCTGGGGTGATGATCCCAGGGTCCTGCACTGGGCTCCCTGCTCAGCAGGGAGCCTGCTTCTCCCTCTCCCTCTGCCACTCCCTCTGCTTGTGCTCTCTCTTGCAGTCTCTCTCAAATAAATAAATAAATTCTTTAAAAAAAAAAAAGAAATACTTTTTTTTGTATGTTTATTTTTTTCCTGTCAAAAATTCAATGTTCTAAATTTCTCTTCATGAATGTAGCAATTTCATTGAACTGTGGAGTTTGGAACAATTTTGTAATAAATTTATTAAGTTTCTCTATATCTTTTCCAAGTATCCTTTTTTATTGTGGTAAACATTAAATCATAGGAGCCCAGAAATTGGGGGGGGGGGGAATGTGAGAAAACAGGAACTTATATATCTAAACATTTTAATTTTTAATTTAATATTAATACAATTCAAAATAATGGAGCCATTTCTAAAATCTACATCATTTTACTGATAGCCATTACAGATTTTCATTTAATTTACCCAATTTAATGGCTGCCTAAATTACATTATAGACATTTTCTAAGCTATGTCATTTAGAGCTTCTTTCTTTACCTTTCCTGCATTTGTTCAATTCACCAACATCAAAAAAATTTTCAGTAAGCACTATGACTCTTCTAAGACAAAATGCATTTATGAGAAGAACCAGTTTACTTCCTTAGTCTTTAAATTGAATAATTCTATATATGTAATGAAAGAGAGAAAATAACATTAATCATCTAAAAGCATGGTCCAGTTTGGTCAGCCTTTCTATATGATGTATTTGTTTTAACAAATAGATAGCAGCAGGAGATTTTCAGTTCAAATTTAGAGGTCATTATTTGTCTTTGCTTTTGAGGGAACATAGTTAAACTTTGCAATAAAAATACTTGCCTTGTTTTATTTGTGATGAAGTCCAAAAAACCAGAGGAAATACAGTTTTTGGTAAGAATTGAAAGTCCAGGAATAAATATAATGATGAGAAGTAGTGCTTCTATCACTAGGGAACTTTCCTCATCTAAGCACATATGAACAATTGATCCTTGTAGTCATATATAGCAGTAAACATTAATAACTTAACAGTCTGAAGTCAGTGCAGAAGATATGGAGCATTATTGAAAGATGGAGTCGAGCAGGTGGCACTTTAATATGTTCAGTGTCATGGTTGACTCTAAAGACTAGTCGAATGAAATTACTTGAGGTTCTAAAGATTTAAAAAGCGAACTCATTTTGCTGCACTAAGGAAATGCTACTGATCAGGCTTTCTGTGTCCCTTTTTTCTAGGCTAGAAAATATTAACCCTGAAGAAAATGACATGGTAAGCCATTCTCTGAGGAGATTTCTTGATGTCAGTCTTATATCTTAGAGGCTTAAGTTCAATTGAGTGGGTTTCAAGAACTAAGATGTGGGAAAAAGAAGAATTGACACACTAATAATGTACATCTTTGCTGCAATATGAAAATTCAATAACTTCACTCAGTCAATTTACAATTCACATGTGCCTATTAATTAAAACCCTATATTAAATAAAATATATTAAAACTCCATGTCTGACTAACATATAATGGTGTTGGTAGACATTACAGGAATTACTGAACAGAATAAACAACGCAGACACAGGAATAGCTATTCAGAAGAATGGAGCTGTAATTGTGGATAGAATCTACAAGACCAAGGAATGTAAAAAGAGAATCACTGCAGAAGAAATGAATGCGGTGATAGAAGAGCGGGATGCTGCTTTGTCTCAGGTAACTGCATGTATCTGTAAAAGCATTTCCCCCCATTTCTTTACCGTTAAAAAATGACCTTTCCCCACATAGTCTTAATTCAAATTAGTTTTTAGCATCTGATTAACACCACAATGATTAGATGTATTAAAATAGTCACAAATTTTGTTAGACCATTCTTCAAATACATGCATCCTCATTTCTGAATAAAACTGTTAGGTTGTTATAAAAATTTAGTTATATTTAAAAAAAAGAATTTAGTTTTATTCTTTAAAGTAATCACTTTTATATGAGACTTCTTACTTGAGTCTCAGTTTTGTGAGGGCTGAGATTATGTCTTTATTACTGCTTTATTCCCAGTGCCTAATTCAGTGCCTTTTAGTAAACATTGATAAATGAATCAAATTATTAGTGTATTCTTTTCTGAACATTACTTACACCTTCCTGCTCTAACTGAAACCTGATTCCCTCCCCGAGGATACTGCTTCCACTGCAGTCCTCTCAAGTAGTGATCGTTCTCCGTCCCACAGCCGTTACACCAGTGGGCTTAGAGGCTTGTTCCGCATTAGTGTTTTTACATTGTTGTTCCTTTTTTCTCTCTAAACACCTCGAGCTTTGAAGCGCGGGCCTCAGATTGTACCACCCAGTAGGCACTCCCGGTACAGTGCTGGGCACACTCCAGTGGTGCTTCCCTCATTTCTTGAAGATCTTAAGACATATTTCATGGTCTCTTTCTTCAGCACACTCTTGTGGTTTTGAATTATGAAAAACAATTCTTGGTGATTTAAATTTCTATACAGATGATTCTTTCCCTGTTCTGGCCTCTCATCTCTTTGAATTTCTCTCCTCTCATCATCATGTGTTCTGCTCTACTTCCGCCATCCACCCTATGGTCATATCCTATTTCTGACCAGCACTTAAACTATCTTTCCAGTTCACTTAACTCCAGAACTCTGAGTAGCAAATTTCAACTCCACTGGCACCGATTTCTGTTGAATTTACCACTTATTTTCCTATTCCCTCAAGCCTCCTGTTCCCACTTCCCTCTTTACGGAGGGCTCACCTAATTATCACCAATTTGCATATAATATAACCTCAGTTCTCTTGGCCTTTTGTCCTACTCACCAAGCAAAACCTAAGCCTTTTATATTTAATTTTCTGCCTGTTCTACACCTTCGCAGCTTTATATGAGAGAAGAACATCACACAGATTTGCCAACTAACCCTTAAATTCATGACCATTGTCTTGAGGTAGGCCCTTGGTGTTGCCCGGCATTTTTCTGGCCTTTTGTTAGTCCATTCAAGGACTGTTTTATCTCCCTTCTCTCTTTAGATATCCAACCTTCTGCTTTTCCCGACCATTTCACCCACCAGCCTTCCTGCATTTGTACCCATATACTCTGCCTTTTGTATTTTATTTCTTACGTAGTACATGCCCTTGTTTAAGGACAATGTATTTCTATACTAGTTCTCGTCTTTTCTTGCTTGCTTAAGGTTATCACTTAATCAATTGCCTCTTTTCTCTCCTACTTCATAGAATGTTTCCTATTAGTTCATTTTTATCACTCTATAAAATAGTTTACTCTCTCCCATGGAGGCTGGATAGAAGTTTTGGTAAGTCTTAGTCTACCTGTGGCTCAGCCCAGTACTTTTGGTAAGGCTTCCCAAACAGAGCTGATACTCAGAAGGACCCTACTTCTGGCAAAACTTGTACTCTGGTGTTTATGTCCTCACCATTTAAGACTGTGGAACTCTCCATTATGCTTTTCAGAGGCTTTAGGGCTTGGCTTTTTAATTTCAAGCCCTGTACAGGTTTGGGATTTATCAAATGATTTGGGGGAGAAATAAGTCTCGGATCTCCAATTTTGTCACTTCAGTCCTGCACAGCTACCTAAAGCTTCGATGATTTCTCTGTCCTCCAACATGAGCCCTCTGTGCAGTCAAAGGCTGGCTTCCCAGCCCCTTACCCAGGCCTGGAATCTTTAAAACTCAGGGGTAAAAAAATGACTGCAGATCTGCAAACCACTCTCTTCAGAATCTTAGCCACTCAACTTATTGTTGGAGCTGCAGCCTTCTGACGTCTTTAAACTGGATTTTTAAATTTAATCTGACTTTTCTTGTTTTTGGCTGGAGCACTGTTTTGCCACAAATGATTTCCAGATAGGATGTGGAGAACTGACATTTATCTTCAGGTTAGATTTGGAAAAAGTCCTTAAACTTCTAAAATGAACAAACTGTTTTTACCATTTTGTGTCTTACTAACAGTATGCAATCTTGAGTCATTCAATATATTGTTGAAGAGATAGCCAAATTGTTTGTAAGTACTTGGAAACAATTATAGTGTGAACTCAAACATTTGATTTTTTTATCATTTATTTTCTTAAGTTAACTGAAAATAAACACATAGAGCCTAATTCAATATTGACTGCTACCCATTCCTTCTTTCTCTCTATCCTTTGCTTGCTACCTTTCATGATACATAAAGATAAAGAAATCAACATTTGGCAATATTTACCAACATGCCTTTATTTATAAATAGATATTATCCATCATTACAGTGTATTTATTATTTATCTATTGCATGTCTTTATTATGTTTTGTGAAGAAGCAGTTGTTTATTTTAATTATTTTAATTTGCATAGTTTTCAAGCTCTCTGGCCTAAATAGTATTCATTTTAATTTTTATGTCATAATCATTCTAAAAATGAACTTTTGAATTACTGTCTTATAGTTCTGAATGGAAACTTTTTTCCTTAATTTTTTAAAATAAACTTTATTTTGGCACAGTTTTAGATGTGCGGGAATGTTTCAAAGGTAGTACAGTATGGCGTTCCCATATACCTTTAACCCCATGTACCTTTGACCCAGTTTTGATTTGCCCTGCTTTTGCCATTTTGCTCATGACTGTGGTAAGTTTGTTAAATTTAAGAAACCCACATTGGTAGAGTACTGTTAACTTCAGGCATTATTCAGATTTTACCAGTTTTCCATTAAAGTCCTGTTCAAGATTTAATCCAAGATGGGGCTCCTGGGTGGCTCAGTCATTAAGCATCTGCCTTCAGCTCAGGGAGTGATCCCAGGGTCCTGGGATCGAGCCCCGCATCGGGCTTCCTGCTCTGCTGGGAGCCTGCTTCTTCCTCTCCCACTCCCCCTGCTTGTGTTCCCTCCCTCGCTGGCTGTCTCTCTGTCAAATAAATAAATAAATAAATAAATAAATAAATAAATAAAATCTTTTAAAAAAAAAAGATTCAATCCAAGATACCACATTTCATTTAGTTGTCGGGTCTCTCCAGTCTCTTCTGGTCTGTAATATGTTCTGTGTAGTGCCAGTCCCATTCTATATAGCTATAGTGAGAAGTTCTTGATTTTGATACATTTGCTAATCTACTTCGTTTTTCAAACAAGTTAAAATCATTTATTTACTTGGACTGGCCTTGTTAAAATCTTATCTTTTTCTGATGAATCCTAATACTCTTATTTATTCGAATTCTTCTCCCATAACTTCTATCTCAAGCTGAGAACTGAGCGCCTTAAAATATTTTATAAGATGAATTAAAATTTTTATAATAAGCATTTGTTTGATTAAAGAATTATCTTACCACAGTCTTTCATTCATTCTTATCACTTTTGGCCCATTAGTCCTCATAAATAGTTTATTTATGTTACAGAAATACCTGGTACTATGGGTAAAGCTAGAAACTTCCATTTCTTCACTAACTTTTCTGGGATCTTAAGTTTCATAGAACTCTAGAAGCTATCTAGTTAAACTACCCACTAAATTGAGGAATCTTATGACTAATTTTCAATTTTGTTAAGTAGTCATTCCCTCTTAATATCTTGCTCGTATTGGCCTCAGAACATTTGACTGATGAATTATATTGTATCAGATATATTTGAATATCTACATGAGCAATAGTGTCCTAATTCATACAGCTAGTCTTTGAGACACAATTGGATTCAGGCCAGACACCAATAAGCAACAGAAGAATAGAACTGGCCAGAATTGGCAATTCATTAGCTTTGAGGCCTGACCTTATTACAAGCTACGGTAACTTAAATAATCATTTGTGTTACTTTGGGTTCTCCAGGAAAACAGAACCAATAAAAAACATACATATAAACAGATTTACTATAAAGAATTGGCTCATGTTATTATGAAGGCTGAGAAGTTCAAGATCTTCAGTCAGTAAGCTAGATACCCAGGAGAACCAATGCTTTAGTACCAGTCTGAGTCCAAAGGCCTGAACAACCAGGAGAACCGATGATGTAAGTTCTGGTTCAAGTCCAAGTCTGAAAGCAAGGGAAGACCAATATACCAGTTTAAAGACAATCAGAGAGAAGGAATTCTTTCTTACTCAACTTTTTATTCTATTCAGGCCTCCTGAAATGGATTGAATGTGGAAGCCCATTCACATTGGGGAGAGCAGTCTGTTTTGTTCAGTCTACTGATTCACATGTTAATCTCATCCAGAAACATCCTCACAGACACACCCAGAAGTAATGCTTAATCAAATATCTGGACCCTGTGGCCTGGTCAGTTTTTCACATAAAATTAACAGTTACACCATTCTTAGGGGTTCTAGCTAAATTAGGCTAGTTCAGGCTAGTTTTGAATTCCATAGGCATAGATAAGGGCAAGGCCTAGCAGCAGGAAGCTGGGCCTCATTGATACTTGTAGTTGGTACAGTAATATTGCAGAGATTTTTATTGATTGGACTGCAGCCGGTACCTGGAACATAGGTGAAGGGCCCAGTCCTGAGAACTGAATAAATTAGGCATGGGTATGGAGGTTGGGATATGGACTTTAGCCAAATGGGCCAGGGGCATTGATAAAATATATTCAAAACACCAAAGCAAAGGACTTGTCATAAAGACTTAGAAGATAGCAAAGATAAAGGAAAAAAGTGGTAAATTCTCTATGTACATAGATGTTTGGAATCAACTCCAGGCATAATTGATAATATGCTTATGGATCTTGAACTCACTTCTTTCTCACCTACTGATAAGAATTAGACTTTCTGTTGCCAGACTTGATCAAAGTTAGTTTATGAACTATATGAAAAAGAGCTTGCAAGGTAAAAACTTTTAGGGTCAGAGCATAAGCAGGCAAAAGCAGATATTACCACTGTCTTTTCTCTCCCAGATTAAACATCTCAACATCCTCTGTCCTTTCCCTGGACTTCCTTTTCTTTGTTGTCTTCTAGATGTTAGTTTTCCCTTGTTGATCTATCAGGGCTGAATTAGTGACCATAAATTTCTATAACCTGAACACCATGTAGAGAATCTTAACTGGCCACTGTTTTTAGAAATAAGTCATTACAAATATCTAAAATCAATAATAACCCTTTTAATTTCTTCACTTTTGTTTATTGTTTTTGTTGAAAATATTTCTAAAACATTTATGTGCCTCCTTTAATAGGATATATTTAGCACATCTTTTTTTTTTGATCATTTAGTTATTTCATTTTTATCAAATCCTATAATGAAAAGTACAGATCCTGAAGTCCTTCAGGTCCAAAATTGACAAATACAAAAAGCATGAAAGGACCAAGGGGTAATCACCAGGGTAATTAAAGAAACTCAGCTTAATATTTCTCTAGTCAGGTTCCTTATTCTCTATAGCCTGTAAGCTACTACAAGCACTAAGCTACAGCTCCAGCAGAATGAAAAATAAACCAAGAGGAAGACATGCATCCAGTCCATTTTATAATGAAGAAAATTCTAAGAAGACAGCTGTCCAATATACAGAAAGTGTAATTGGTCTGTTGTTGTATAACTCTTTCTGCCTTCATGTAAGCGTGTTTCCCCTCACTGGAACATGCTTTCTCTCCACTTGTTGCTCACTTGTCTATTTGAAGTAGACTGCTACTTCAAGGCTAATTTAACTATCTCTTTCATAAGGTCTTTCACATGAATCAATATGATAAATATCTTCTTTGTGTCCATATTTCACTTTGTATCCTGTTAACAGTACTTGTCATACTGCATTACACTGTCTTTCCTACTAGCATGAAGATAGAAACTATTTTTCTTTATGTTTCTGTCACAGTTTGATCCTTAGGACAGTGTAGGTACTTAATATATGTTGAATTAATGAACTGATGAGCTGAGCTATTTTAAATCAATTTCAAGGTACACAGAACTAAAAGAATTTGGTGAAATATTATTCATTCATTTACATTTTATTGCATACCTGTTATGTGCCATGTGTTGGGAACCCAGCAATTCCAAATAGAAGGTTCTTTCTTGTACAAGACTTATATTTTAGAATGGAAATATAAACGTAGTGAGCAAACTAACGAATAAAATATTTTCGAGTAGTAATGTGATGAAAATAAAAAGGTAGTGGAGAATAACCACAATTGGTAGTGGGGCTGTTACTTTAAATAGGGTGATCAAGGCAGGCCTCTTTGTCAACATGAATAGTTGAACTGAGACTTGAAAGAGGAGGAGGATCTAGCCATGCAAAGAACCATGGAAAGAGTGTTCCATCAGAAAATAATAGATCAGTAGTGCCCTGAGAGAGAATAAGCTTAGTGTGCTTAAGATGCTGATATGAACATACCCAACTTAAATGCGATTGACTTACAATGAGCAAAGAAAGATAGTAACAAGAGATGAGGTAGAAGAGATAGGCAGCAGACAAATCTGTATGGTCTTGTAGACCGTGGTAAGGAGTACACATTGTATCTAAATGCAGAAAAATTGAAAGAGAAAGGCTATTGCAATAGTCCATGCAAAAGGTGAAACTGATGATGGCTCAGACGAACAAGTGTAGATTTAGAGAAGTGAACAGTGGGAAATATTTCAGTAGTACAGTGAATAGAACTTTAAGGCAGATTGGTTTTGGGCATAAGGAAGCAGGAAGAATCAAGGCTGACTCCGATATTTGGGGCTTGAAGACTGTAGGTATTTGCTCCATTTATTGTGATGGGCAAATTTTTGGGAGGAGATCAACATATTTTGGGAGGGAAATTACATTGTCTTGGAGGAGATCTATTTGAGATGATTCCTTAAAAATCAGATGGAAATATTGAGCAGGCATTTGACTATTGCAGCCATCAGCATGTACATAATTAAAGCTTGGGACTAGATGAGACAGATCATTGAGAAAGAACAAGGCCTAGGACCACACTCTGTGATGTGCCAACATTTAGCAGTTGGCCAGATTAGAAGGGGCCCATGTAGGAGACTGGAAAGGATGGTGAGTGAGGTAGGACACAAAAAAGAATGTGGTGCCAGAGAAGGCAAGAAAGTGCTTGCTAAAGATGAGAGTGATCAATTCCTTTGAATGGTGTTGAGAGATTGAGCAAAGTGAAAATGGAATGGTTACTTGTAGATTTGATCACATGGAAGATGTTGAGGGCTTCGACAAGAGTTTTGTCCAGGACAGAGGCCACATTGGAATAGTTCGAGGAGAGACTGGAAAGTGAGGCAGTAAAAACAGCGAATGCACACTTCTTAGCCCTGTAATGGAGCCAGAGAAATTGGTGGTAGATGGAGAGGGGGCTTACGGTTCATGGGAGGGTTTCTCTTTTTTAATAGGAGATTCTAGGGCATGTAGTTGGTATATTGATGGAAATGAATCATGAAAAAAGAAAAGGTGATTTTAAGGGAGAGAAAAAAATTATTGTAGTAGGAAAGTCCTGGGGTAGATAAGTAGATTGAGAGGGGATAGGATGTAGAATATAGGTGCAAGAGTTGTCTTTTGCTAGGAACAGGGAAACTGCTTTCATTGTAACAGAGGAATACAAAAACTTGGATGGATGCACATGCTGGCAAGTTGATAAGTTTAGGGGATGGGGTGTCTTAATATAATTTAGATTCTCAGTGTGATGGGTCAGTGGATGATGCTAAAGATTTTATAAAGAGGAGATCGTTTGAAATAATTATCTTGGTTTGTTTGTGAATGAACATAACTAGAGAAATGTAGGATGCCAGGCAGAGCAGAATGCCCGTTTGAGAATTAGGGTAGTGAATTTAAAGTGAAACCTGTCAGGAAAGTTGTGTGATTTCTTCTAGCAATATTCAGATCTGGAGTGTAGTGTGGTGTTGTCAAAATTTTAATAAGGGTTGGGGTTTTAATGGGTGAGGGACCAGGAAGTCATTACAGTGATGCCTATGGACTGTCCCTTACATAAAGAGGAAGAGGAGTGATGAGTGATGTAAAAGGAACTGAGGAAACTATAGCGTCACAGAAGGCAGAATGCTGGACTGCAAAAATCTGCTAAGTCTATGTATTGGAGTTCTTTGTTCATCTTGGAGTGCTGTAATGAGTTGTAGTCAAGAGAAAAAGAACCTTGGAATAAAGATTTTGAATGTATTGCAATTAGTGGAGTCAATATATTTCAGATATTTTTCTGTGTAATTTTTATATGAATTTAAGGGGATGAGGGGACTAAACGTTGGATATGTTTAACACACAGCAAAACAGATCCAGAATCAGTGAAAGAGAGGGAATACATTTGAAGAAAATGTATAAATAATTTAGAAAATAGAGTTCTCTCTCTTTATTGTATCACATGGTCCAGAAGTCCACGTTAGAACATTCCTGGCCTGGTTATGAATTTCTCCCTTGATACTCTGTGTGAGCAGAAGTCACTGTGAAAAGCAGACTGAGGTTAGGGAGTTTAGCATAAACTAACAAATCCACTTGAATAGCAAAACCAAAATCTTGGCCAATGATGTAGGCATCAAAGTTAACTTTCCACGTTAACAGAGGAAAGGATAACCTCGTTTCGTAACCTGTCAGTTGTTAGTGTTGCCTTCACTTTGTATCCCTTTTGATTGGCATGGTGCCCGGCATATAATAGATGCAAAATAATGATTTGTTAAGTTATTAGAAGTTTGACAAAAAGCTCATCCTTGAAAAAATAAATCATAACATTTAGGGTTTTACTTTTCAGGAAAAGTAGGAAACATGTTTAACATTCTTTATTATAGTGACTGTAAAATTTTTATTAATTTTTTCCCCTGTCAGTTTGTTAATTTTCTTCTCTATCTAATCATATAATTATTTGCCTGTGCATGTTTTTTCTTTCCAGTCGATCTTGCTAAGGTATCTTATTTATATTTGATCTATTCCAATAACTCTTCTTAGTTCTTACTATAAAATTTTTACAAACTTTTTCAAACTAGAGATGACTTTGGAAAGTGTAGATAAACAAGAAAGTAAAATTTACTCATAAAGTCATTTCCTAGAAATAATCACATCAGATTATCTTTTTTTCAATCAATATTATACATACTACTTAGTAACCAAATTATTCTCTTTGATTTTATATGTCAGATAGTTTTGTAATTTTATATTGAGGCTATATTAGGATTTATCAAACTCATCTGTTTGGGTGGGTGTTTATATTTGTTTCTATTTTTTGATACTGTGAACACTTGTAGCTAAATTTTTATGTATATCTATGTTGATTTCCTTAGAAAAAAGTCCTAGGAATGGAAATACTGGATTGAAGAATATAAACATTTTAAAATAAGTATATATTTTCAAATTGCCTTCTTAGAAAAAATGTACCTAGAAATGTTATTTGAGGTTTCATTCAGGGGAGTTTTAAGTGAATAAAATGCTAAGGAATTTAGAATTTATTCTCTAAGCAGTGTGTACCTCCTGAGATTTAAGTCCAAGGCTGAGGAGACAGTTGGGAATCTATTATAATAATTCATGTAAGAGATAATGAGGGTTTAAATTAAAAAAATCAGAGAGGAATGGATATGAAAACGATGAAAGGAAAAGCATGCATTTTTAGGGATGCCTGAGTGGTTCAGACAGTTAGGCATCTGCCTTTGGCTCAGGTCATGATCTCAGGGTCCTGGAATCAAGCCCCATTTCCGTCTCCCTGCTCAGAGGGGAGCCTGCTTCTCCCTCTCTATGCCCCCCCAGTCGTGCTTTCTCTCTCTCTCTCTCTCTCAAATAAATAAGGAAAATCTTCAAAAACATGTATTTAAAAAATTTAAAATTTAAAGTTTTTTAAAGGAGAGTGCACAAACATTCATAGTCCATGATTTCAAACTATATTACAAAGCTACAGTTCATCAAAACAGTATAGTTTTGGCAAAAAAAAAAAAAAACAGACACATAGATCACGATGGATCAATCTCAGTAGAATAGAGAACCCAAAAATACACCAACACATATATGGTCAATTAAAGGAGCCAAGAATATATAATGCAGAGAAGATAGCATCTTCAATAAATGATGTAGGGAAAACTTGGCAACCACATCATAAAGAATGAATCTGAACTACTATCTTATACCATATATAAAAACTAACTCAAAATGGAGTAAAGCCTTTAATGTAAGACCATTGTGAAACCATAAAATTCCTAGAAGAAAATTTAAGCAGTAAGGTCCTTGACATTGGTCTTGGCTATGAGTTTTTGGATCTGACTCCAGAAGCAAAAGCAACAAAAGCAAAAATAAACAAGTGGGACTACATCAAACTGAAAAGCTTCTGCACAGCAAAGAAAAGCATCAACAAAATGAAAAGGCAGCCTACTGAATGGGAGGAGATATTTGCAAATCATATATCTGATAAGAGGTTAATAACTAAAATATGTGAAGAATTCATACAACTCAATTGCAGATAACCCAATTCAGTTAAAAAATGAACAGAGGGGGGCGCCTGGGTGGCACAGCGGTTAAGCGTCTGCCTTCGGCTCAGGGCGTGATCCCGGCGTTCTGGGATCGAGCCCCACATCAGGCTCTTCTGCTGTGAGCCTGCTTCTTCCTCTCCCACTCCCTCTGCTTGTGTTCCCTCTCTCGCTGGCTGTCTCTATCTCTGTCGAATAAATAAATAAAAAATCTTTAAAAAAAAAAAAAAATGAACAGAGGATCTAAATAGACCTTTCTCCAAAGAAGACATGTGGAGAAGAAGATGGCCAACAGACACATGAAAAGATGCTCAACATTACTAAATGTCAGGGAAATACAAATGAAATACAATGAGATACCACTTCACACTTGTTAGAACGGCTTTTATCAAAAAGACAAGAAACAAGTGTTGGCAAGGATATGGAGAAAAAGGAACCCTTGTGCGCTATTGGTGGGAATGTAAATTGGTGCAGCCACTGTGGAAAACAGTATGGAGGTTCCTCAAAAAATTAAAAATAGAGCTACCGGATAATCCAGCAGTTCCACTTCTGGGTATTTATTCAAAGAAAATGAAAACACTAATTCAAAAAGATAAACATGCATCTCCATGTTCATTGGAGCATTATTTTCAGTAGCTAAGATATGGAAATGAGGATCTGTATGGATGAATGGTTAAAGAAAGTGTGTGTATACACACACACAGAGTGGAATACAATCAAGCATTAAAAAAGGAATGAAATCTTAACCATTTGCAACAACATGGGTGGACCTTGAGGGCATTATACTTAGTGAAATAAGTCAGAGAATGACAAATACCATATGATCTCACTTTGACGTGGAATTAAAAAACAACAACGATTATAAACCCAGCTTAATAGCTATTGAGAATAGAATGGTGGTTGCCAGAAGTGGAGGTAGAAGGAGAGAAATGTCTGGAGGGGGTCAAAAGTACATACTTCAATTAAAATAATGAAGGGACACCTGGGTGGCTCAGCCAGTTAAGTGTCAGACTCTTGGTTTTGGCTCAGGTTGTGATCTCAGGGTCCTGGGATCAAGCCCCATGTTGGGCTCTGTGCTCAGAGCAGAGTCTGCCTGGGGATTTTCTCTCTCCTTCTCCCTTGCTCCCCCCACCCCCAGTGCTCTCTATCTGTCTCTAAAATAAATAAATAAATACTAAAATAATGAAATCATGGGAATGTAATGTAGAGCATGGTGAGTATAGTTAATAATACTGTCTTGCATTTTTCAAAGTTGCTGAGAGAAATATTTTTGAGTTTTTAAAAATCATAGCTTTATTGAGATATAATTCACATCCCATACAGTTTACGTGTTTAAAATGTACAGTTCAGCGGTTTTTGGTATATTCACAAAGTCATGCAAATCTGTCACAGTAGATTTTAGAATATTTCATCATCACCCCGAAAAGGATCTCCCCACTCTCTCATACCCACATACCTATTAATAGTCACTTTACATTCTCTTAGCTCCCTCTCCCCCAACCCCAGGAAACCACTGAACCACGAATTCACTTTTTGTCTCTATGGATTTGCCTATTCTAAATATTTCATATAAATAGAATCATACAGTATGTGGTCTTTTGGGACTGGCTTCTTTTGTTTAGCATACTGTTTTCAAGATATATTCATGTGGTAACATATTATCAATACTTCATTTCTTTTATTGCCAAAAAATATTCCATTGTATCAACAACATACCACATTTTATCCATTCATCAGCTGATGGATATTTGAATTGTTTCTACTTTTTTACTTTTGTGAATAATACTGTAACAATCATTCCTATACAAGGCTTTTCTTCTTTTCTTTCTCTTTTTTCTTTCTTTCTTTTTTTTTTTTTTTTTTTTGGATACCTGCTTTCACTTCTTTTCAGCATATACCTACAAGTGGAATTGCTGGGTCATATGCTAATTTGATGTTTAAGTTATTGAGAAACCACATTTTTCACAGTTGTCATACCATTTTACATTCCCATCAGCAGTGTATAAGGGTACCAGTTTCTTCATCTCAAGGTATGAAGAGATATCTCATTTTGGTTTTGATTTGCATTTCGCTGATGGCTAAGGAGCATCTTTTCATGTATTTTTTGGCCACTTGTATATCCTTTTTGGAGAAATGTCTATTCAGATACTTTGCCCATTTTTAAGTTGGATTATTTGTCTTTTCATGGAGTTGTAAGTTACATTATTTTTATACTCAGAAAACACTTTAGGGATGCCCGGCTGGCTCAGTCAGTACAGCATATGACTCTTGATCTTGGGATTATAAATTCAAGCCCTATGTTGGGTGTGGAGATTACTTAAAAATGAAATCTCTGAGGAGACAGACTGATTTATCTGTTTGGTAAATTTGTTAATAACTAAGCTTGGCTGGTTCAGCCACCTTCCCACTTCTTCAAGTGAGTCTGCCTGCAGAGAACACACTCTGCTCTGCTCTGTTTTAACTGGGCAAGCACCTGGGATTCAGGGGTGAGCACAGGGATATGGCTGGGTGCCGGGTCTGTTTCCAGCCCTGCTTGCTGACATGGCGGCCGAAGAGCTGTTACAAAGTTGGCTTGGTTACATCGAAAACCGGGGATGTACTGTATGGTGACTAACATAATATAATAAAAAATCATTATAAAAAAAATAAATAAAATAAAATTAAAAAAAAATATTTACTTTAAAAAAAAAAAAACAAAAAACAAAGTTGGCTTGGGTCTCCCACCCTTCCGGTGGAGCAGACACCTCTTGCTTTCCTACTCCGCCTCCCTCTGCACCTAAGAGAATAAATCTTGAAAGTGGTCATCACAAGAAAAAAACAGTTTGAAAAACCAAATACAATGAAATACTATATTGTTTTTTATATATATAAAAGAACATTTGCAACTTTCCAAAAGATTCCTTCATATCTCTTTTCTGTCAGAATTTCTTGCCAAGAGTAATCACTATTCTGGGGCGCCTGGGTAGCGCAGTCGTTAAAGCGTCTGCCTTCGGCTCAGGGCATGATCCCGGCGTTCCGGGATCGAGTCCCACATCGGGCTCCTCTGCTGGGAGCCTGCTTCTTCCTCTCCCACTCCCCCTGCTTGTGTTCCCTCTCTCGCTGGCTGTCTCTGTCAAATAAATAAATAAATAAAATCTTTAAAAAAAAAAAAAGAGTAATCACTATTCTTTCTTCTAACACCGAAGGTCATTTTTGCATGTTTTTAAACTTCATATGAAATGAATCATGCCATGTACTCTTTTGTGTCTGACTTCCTTCGCCCAGTGATATTTATGCCTGTATGTTGATCTGTACTGTTATAATTATCAATAGCTTATCTTTTTTATTACAGTGTTATGTTCCATTGTATGATTATACTCTGATTTATTTAAATATGCAACAGTTGATAGAAATATGGGTTGTTTCTAATTTTGACCTATTATAGATGAAGTACTATGGATGTTCTTGTATTTTTTTGCTGGACCTTAGAATTTATTCCTTTTGGTACATATGTAGGCATATGCATAGGATAATATCTATCATATGTTTGGCTTTAGTAATTCCAAGCATTTTTCCAAAGTTATACCAGTCGATACCAGCAGTGTAAGAGAGCTGCTTTCAGTTGTGAGAGTCAACACTTGGTATCTTTATTCATTTTAATTTCTGCCATTTCATTGGATATATAATCTTACTTCGTTGAGGTTTTAATTTGTATTTCTGAAATGACTAATGGTGTTGAACGCCTTTTCAGATATTTTAGTGGCCATTTTGATATCCTTCCTTGTGAAGTGTCTGTTCAAGTCTTTTGCCTAGTAATAAATTCTGTTGTCTGTTTTTTCTTATCGACTTATATAAACTGGATACAGATACTTGTGTCATCTGTGGCTTGCATTTTTATTCTCTTATTGGTGTCTTTTGATAACAAAAGTGCTTAATTTTAATGAAGTCAGGTTTATCATTTTTTCTTCTTATGCTTAATGCTTTTTGTGTTCTGTTTAAGAAATATTGTTATTCCCACAGTAATGAACACGTTCTGTAATGCTTTTTTCTAGGAGCTTGATTATTTTAGCTTTCACATTTAGGTTTTGATCTGTTTCAACTTAATTTTTATATATGATCAAGGTACATCATTTTCTTCATATGAATACCCAGTTGACTGGACCCAGCATCATATGTTAAAAAGATCATGTACTGCCCTCTGTCCCCAGTGAATTACAGGAAATAACTGTGGATTTCTTTCTGAGCTCTATTCTGTTCTCTTGGTGCAGTTTTCTGTCCTTGCACTAATACTATCCTATGTCTTAATTCCTGTAGCATTATAATTAAGTCTCGATTTCTGATGGTGTTAAGGATCCAGCGTTGTTGTTCTTCAGTTTTTCCTTATTCTGTGTTCTTTATTCAGCTTGTGATTTTTCCATTAAAAACTGCTAGAAGGGGGAATGAAGCATGAGAGACTATGGACTCTGGGAAACAAACTGAGGGCTCCAGAGGGGAGGGGGTGGGGGAATGGGATAGGCTGGTGATGGGTAGTAAGGAGGGCACGTATTGCATGGTGCACTGGGTGTTATACGCAAGTAATGAATCATGGAACTTTACATCAAAAACTAGGATGTACTGTATGGTGACTAAAATAATATAATAAAAAACGTAAATTAAAAAATTAAAAAGCTGCTATTTTGATGGGAATTGCGTGGGCTCTAAAATTAAAGAAAGAGTCTCATCATAGCAATATTGAGTCTTCCAAACCTTTGGTCTTTTCATGAAAACGATTAGTTTTTCTTTATATACTGCTTTGGCTGCATCACACAAGTTTTTGATAAGTTGTTTCTCGTTATTATGTACCTAAAATATTTTTTTAGTTTCTAATTGTGATTTCTTCCTTTACCCATGAATCATTTAGAAATATGTTGCTTCATACTTAAACATTAGGAAATATGAGTTTATCTTTCTGTTGTTGAGTTGGAATTTAGTTACTTGGTGGTGGGAAAACAAACCAAATGATTTCAATCTTTAGAAACTTGGTAATTGCCTTAGGACCCAAAATAGGCCATTTGTACTATTTAAAATAAGGTGTATTTTGCAGTTGCTGAATGTACTATGTAGTATTGTTATCTATAGGTTATTTAAGCAAAGTAGTTTAATCATGTATTTCACTTCCATATTTATAGATTTATTGTTGCTTGTTGTATCAATTTCTGAGAGACATGTTTAAACTATCAAATGATGAGGTACCTGGCTGGCAGTAGAGCATGTGACTCTTAGTCTTGGGGTCATGAGTTCAAGCCCCGTGTTGGTTGTGGAGCCTACTTAAAAAAAAGAAAAAGATGTTGTTAAAAATACTTAAATAAAATAAGCTATCAGGTGATGATGATGAATTTCTCTCCTTTTAATTCTGTTAAGTTTTGTCCTACTTATTTTGAAGCCATGTTAAGTACTTAAATCTTTAAGATTACTGTATCTTCCTGTTTCTATTATTATGAAATGTCTTTTGTTATCTTTTTTTATTATTGAGTTTTTTATTTTAATTCCAGTACAGTTAAAATACAGTGTAATATTAGTTTCAAGTTTATAATTTAGTGATTCAGTACTTACATACAGTACCTGGTGATCATCACAGTAAGTGCACTCCTTAATCCCCACCACCTATTTCACCCACCCCTTTACCCCTTTCCCCTCTGGGAACCATCATTTTATTCTCTATAGTTAAGAGTCGGTTTCTTGTTCTGTTTCTCTCTTTTTTTCCCAGTGTTTGTTTTGTTTCTTGAATTCCACCTATGAGTGAAATCATAGTGTTTGTCTTTCTGTGACCGACTTATTTCACTTAGCATTATACTCTCTAAATCCATCCATGTTGTTATTTTTTTATATTTCTTGCCTTAAAGTCTACTTAAGTATCTTAGTGTTATAGCCTCTTTCATTTGTACTTTCAGCCTTTTTTCTCCAACATTTTATTATGAAATATTTCTAGCATACTGCAAAGTCATAAGAATTTTACAACAAACATCTATTTACCCACTGCGTGGAATCCATCATTAATATTTTCCTAAACTTGATTTATTACATCCTTCCCTCTATCAATTCATCTCACTTATATGATGCATTTCAGGTAAGTGCAGGTGTAAGTACAAAGGCCCCTAAATTCTTCGACTTTGAATATCATTAGCTAGAGGGGCACCTGGGTGGCTCGGTCCATTACACAATCAGCTCTTGGTTTCAGCTCGGGTCATGATCTCAGGGTTGTGAGATTGAGCCCCGTGTCAGGCTCTGCACTCGGCACAGAGTCGGCTTGACATTTTGTCTCCCTCTGCAGGTCATTTGGTTAGAATGATGATTATTCATTTCAGCATATCACTCCTAAAGTTCTACTGTTTTGCCATTTTAAGATATCAAAAACTGAAATTATTTCCCAAAAAGTTAATTTTCACCAGCTTTCTGATTAACACTATTTAAAATGTAATAAACTGTATTAAGTACATAATACCATTTTTTTCAGTAGGTTGTTATTTAGTGTAATAGTAAACCCATTCTGATTTCCCAGAAGAAGCAATGTTCCTCTCACAGCAAGATTGCAAGAAGTATGAATTTAACCCATAAACTCATTATGAAACATTTGGTAATTAGTAGATGTCCCTAAGTATTGGGGAACCTATATTATAAACTTTTTGGCCTGGAAGCATCTTTATTCTAAAGATATGACTTTTTAGGGGCACTTAGGTGGCGCAATTGGTTAAACATCCAACTCTTGGTTTCAGCTCAGGCTGTCATCTCGGGGTGTGAGGTCAAGCCCTGTATCAGGCTCAATGTGGAGTCGGCTTGAGATTCTCTCTCCCTCTGCCCCTCCTGCTCATGCTCTCTCTCTCTCTCAAATAAATAAATAAATTTTTAAAAATAGTAAAGATGTGACTTTTTAAAGGGAACTGAAATTTTATAGTAGCATCCTTAGAAAACTACTTGATGGTTTCATGAACTGTCATTTGGGCACAAAAATTAAAATTGCTATGGTTTTCTTTCTTTAGTACATCTCTGATTTCATAACGATTTTTTCACTTAACATTGTAGTGGATTTATATTTATGCTTAATTTTATCTTCAAAAACCAAAGTACATGCAACTAAATAGCTTATCTGCCATGCTAACACAGATATTGCAGGAGGAGTGTAAAAATCTGAATATATCATTCATAGCAAAATACTTGTCTTTTTGGTCCAAAGTGCTAAACACTTTATTCATTCATTCATTCATTTATTCATTTATTTGCTTATTTATTTTGGACATTTTAAAATAAAACTTGCATTGTCAACATACTGTATCAAAGCAGGCCTTCTTCCTTCTTTTGAAAATGACTCTGTGACTGTGCTTGTACATTTGCATATAGGTTTGTTTGATTAATTGCTACTTGACTCATCTGTCATAATACTAAGCTCTGAGATCACAAAAGATCAGATTTCCAAACCACTTCCCAGAATTAATTTAAATATTTAATGTCAATACCTTGAAAAATTCAGGGGAAAATGCTTTTAATTGTTACTAGTAACCTGTTTTAGTATTATAATCCCTTGAAAAAAACTGTAGAATTATATATTAATTCATCATTAATATTATTTATCCTATTGTAAAAAATTGTAGTGACCTTATAAGTAGGTTAAAACAGATCATAAAATATGCTTTTAAATTGTAATTTATTTGGAAACATTTTCAATAAGTATATCTATAAATATGTGTATTATAGTTTTTTATCAGTGTGTTGTGGTTTAGTGATCATCGAATATTGAGAACTTTTCCACTGTTAATGTTTACCTTTTATTTGTTGACAACTTTGATTTTATATAAAAACCTACACACAAATAAAATACACAAATATTAAATCTGCAATTTGATGAGTTTTGACAAATACCTACAACATTTCCATAATCCAAGACGGTCTCCTCATTTATTTCCCTTCCCTGCCACTCATCCCTGCTTCAGCTTCACCAAAACAACTTTTCTGACATTTTAAACCACAGGTTTATTCTGCTTATTCTAGAACTTCATACAAGTGCGTTTCTACAGTGATAGGATTATATTTGTGATATTTATCCATGTTGTTTCTGTATCAGTAGTTTGTTCCTTTTGTTGATAAGTAATATTCCATTTTATAATAATCCATATATTTTTAAAATATTTTTTATTGTATTATGTTACTCACCATACATTACATCCCTGTTTTTTTATGTAAAGTTCGATGATTCTGGACGGCACTGGTGGAGATAATGCTAAGTGAAATAAGTCAAGCAGAGAAAGACAACTATCATATGATTTCTCTCATCTATGGAACACAAGAACTAGGAAGATCAGTAGGAGAAGAAAGGGATAAAGAAAGGGGGGGTAATCAGAAGGGGGAATGAAACATGAGAGACTATGGACTATGAGAAACAAACTGAGGGCCTCAGAGAGGAGGGGAGTGGGGGAATGGGATAGGCTGGTGATGGGTGGTAGGAAGGGCACGTATTGCATGGTGCACTGGGTGTTACACGCAACTAATGAATCATCGAACTTTATTTATTTTTTTAATGATTTTTTATTATATTATGTTAGTCACCATACAGTACATCCCCGGTTTCCGATGTAAGGCTCGATGATCCATTAGTTGCGTATAACACCCAGTGCACCATGCAATACGTGCCCTCCTTACTACCCATCACCGGTCTATCCCATTCCCCCACCCCCCTCCCCTCTGAGGCCCTCAGTTTGTTTCTCATAGTCCATAGTCTCTCATGCTTCATTTCCCCTTCTGATTACCCCCCCTTTCTTTATCTCTTTCTTCTCCTACCAATCTTCCTAGTTCTTGTGTTCCATAGATGAGAGAAACCATATGATAATTCTTTCTCTGCTTGACTTATTTCACTTAGCATTATCTCCTCCAGTGCTGTCCATGTTGCTGCAAATGTTAAGAACTCGTTCTTTCTGATAGCTGAGTAATATTCCATTGTATATATATGTACCACATCTTCTTAATCCAGTCATCTGTTGAAGGGCATCTCGGCTCCTTCCACGATTTAGCTATTGTGGACAATGCTGCTATGAACATTGGGATGCATATGGCCCTTCTCTTCACTACGTCTGTATCTTTGGGGTAAATACCCAGTAGTGCAATGGCTGGATCATAGGGTAGCTCAATTTTTAACTTTTTAAGGGACCTCCACACTGTTTTCCAGAGTGGCTGTACTGTACCAACTTGCATTCCCACCAACAATGTAGGAGGGATCCCCTTTCTCCACATCCTCTCCCAACAATTGTTGTTTCTTGCCTTGTCAATTTTTGCCATTCTAACGGGTGTAAGGTGTTATCTTAGTGTGGTTTTGATTTGAATTTCCCTGATGGCTAATGATTTTGAACTTTTTTTCATGTGTCTGTTAGCCATTTGTATGTCTTCATTGGAAAAGTGTCTGTTCATATCTTCTGCCCATTTTATATTTATTTGTCTCTCGCTTATTGAGTTTGAGAAGTTCTTTGTAGATCTTGGATACCAGTCTTTTATCTGTAGTATCATTTGCAAGTATCTTCTCCCATTCCGTGGGCTGCCTCTTAGTTTTTTTGACTGTTTCCTTGGCTGTGCAGAAGCTTTTTATCTTGATGAAGTCCCACAAATTCATTTTTTCTTTTGTTTCTCTTGCCTTTGAAGATGTGTCATGAAAAGGTTGCTGCGGCCGATGTCATAGAGGTTGCTGCCTATGCTCTCCTCTAGGATTTTGATGGATTCCTGTCTCACATCGAGGTCTTTCATCCATTTAGAGTTTATCTTTGTGTATGGTGTGAGAGAGTGATCAAGTTTCATTCTTTTGCATGTAGCTGACCAATCTTCCCAGCACCATTTATTGAAGAGACTGTCTTTATTCTCCTGGATGTTTTTTTCCTGCTTTGTCAAAGATTAGTTGCCCAAAGAGCCGAGGGTCCATTTCTGGGTTCTCTATTTTGTTCCATTGGTCTATGTGTCTGTTTTTGTGCCGGTACCATGCTGTCTTTGTGATCACAGCTTTGTAGTACAGCTTGAAATCCGGCATTGTGATGCCCCCAGCTTTGTTTTTCCTTTTCAACAATTCCTTGGCGATTCGGGGCCTTTTCTAGTTCCACACAGATTTAAGGGCTGTTTGTTCAGTTCTTTGAAAAATGTCATTGGTATTTTGATCGGGATAGCATTGAAACTGTAGATTGCTCTGGGTAGCATGGACATTTTAACTATGTTAATTCTTCCAATCCATGAGCATGGAATATTTTTCCATCTTTTTGTGTCTTCTTCAATGTCTTTTAAGAGTGATTTGTAGTTTCCAGAATATAGATCCTTTATGTCTCTGGTTAAGTTAATTCCAAGATAACGTATGATTTTTGGTGCTATTGTAAATGGGATGAATTCCCTAATTTCTCTTTCTTCAGTCTCATTGTTTGTGTATAGAAATGCAACTGATTTCTGAGCATTGATTTTGTATCCTGCCACATTACTGAATTACTGTAAAACTTCTAGTAGTTTGGGAGTGGATTCTTTTGGGTTTTCCATATAGAGTATCATGTCACCTGCGAAGAGAGACAGTTTGACTTCTTCTTTGCTGATTTGGATACCTTTTATCCCTTTTTGTTGTCTGGTTGCTGTTGCGAGGACTTCTAGTACTGTGCTGAATAACAATGGCGAGAGTGGGCATCCTTGTCTGTTCCTGATCTTAAGGGAAAGGCTTCCAGCTTTTCCCCATTGAGAATGATATTTGCTGTAGGCTTTTCATAAATGGTTTTTATGAGATTGAGGAATGTACCCTCTATCCCTACACTCTGAAGGGTTTTAATCAGGAATGGATGCTGTATTTTGTCAAATGCTTTTTCTGCATCTATTGAGAGGATCATATGATTTTTGGTTTTTTTCTTGTTGATAAAATCTATCACACTGATAGCATTGTGAATGTTGAACCACCCTTGCATCCCAGTGATGAATCCCACTTGGTCATGGGGGGTCATTCTTTTAATGTACTGTTGGATTCTATTACCAAGGATCTTGTTGAGAATTTTGGCATCCATATTCATTAGGGAAATCGGTCTGTAATTCTCCTTTTTGATGGGATCCTTGCCTGGTTTGGCAATCAAGGTAATATTGGCCTCATAGAATGAGTTTGGTAGCTTTCCTTCTGTTTCTATTTTTTGAAATACCTTTAGGAGAATAGGTATTATTTCTTCCTGGAATGTTTGGTAGAATTCCCCGGGAAATCCATCAGGCCCTGGTGTTTTGTTTTTTTTTGGAAGGTTTTTAATCACTGTTTCAATCTCTTCGTAATTAATAGGCCTGTTTAAAAAATCAATTTCTTCCTGTTTCAGTCTTGGTAGTTTATAGGTTTCCGGGAAGTCCTCCATCTCTTCCAGATTGCTTAATTTATTGGCATAAAGCTGTTGATAAAAGTTTCTAATAATCCTTCCAATTTCATTGGTGTTGGTTGTGACCTCTCCCTTTTCATTCATAATTTTATTAATTTGGGTCCTTTCTCTATTCTTTTGGATAAGTCTTGCCCGTGGTTTATCAATTTTATTTATTCTTTCAAGGAACCAGCTTCTAGTTCTGTTGATCTGCTCTACTGTGCTCCTGGTTTCTAAATCATTGATTTCTGCTCTAATCTTGATCAACTGCTTTCTCGTGCGTGGATTAGGCCTGTCCCTCTGTTGCTGTTCCAGCTTCTTGAGGTGAGAATATAAAAACTGCATTTTAGATTTTTTATTCTTTTGAGTGAGGCTTGGATGGCTATGTATTTTCCCCTTAGGACTGCCTTTGCAGTATCCCATAGGTTTTGGACCGTTGTGTTTTCATTCTCATTGGTCTCCATAAATTGTTTAAATTGATTTTTGATTTCCTGGTTTGTCAAATCATTCCTGAGCAGGATGGTTCTTAGTCTCCAAGTGTTTGAGTTTCTTCAAATTTTTCCTTGTGGTTGAGTTCCAATTTCAAAGCATTGTGGTCTGAGAATATGCAGGGAATAATTTCAGTCTTTTGGTATCGGTTGAGACCTGTTTTGTGACCCAGAACATGGTCTGTTCTTGAGAATGTTCCATGGGCATTAGAATAGAATGAGTATTCTTTGGTTCTGGGGTGTAGTGTTCTATATATATCTATGAGGTCCAACTCATCTAGTATGGCATTCAAAGCTCTTGTTTCTTTGTTGATTTTCTGCTTAGGTGATCTATCTATTGCTGATAGTGGAGTGTTGAGGTCCCCTAGTATAAACGTATTATCTATATGTCTCTTTATTCTGGTTAAGAGTTGGCTTGTGTATCTTGTTGCTCCCCTGGTGGGGGCATAGATATTTATAATCGTCATATCCACTTGTTGGATTCATCCTTTAAGAATAATATAGTGCCCTTCTGTATCTCTAACTATAGACTTTAGTTTAAAATCCAATCTGTCTGATATGAGAATTGCTATCCCAGCTTTCTTTTGAGGTCCATTGGCATGAAAGATGGTATTCCATCCCTTTACCTTCAGTCTGGATGTATCTTTAGGTTCAAAATGAGTCTCTTGTAAACACTAATGGATGGGTCATGTCTTTTTATCCAATCTGCAACCCTGTGGCCTTTTATGGGAGCATTTAGGCCATTTACATTGAGACTGATTATTGAGAGATATGATTTTAATGATGCCATGTTGCCTGTAAAGTCTTTGTTTCTATGGATTGTGACTTTCTGTTCTGTATCACTCTTGGGGCCTTTTTACTTTTATAGAACCCCCCTAATATCTCCTGTAGGGCTGGTTTCGTGGTTACGAAATTGGTCAATGACTGGCGATTCTGGAAGGTCTTTATCTCTCCATCAATTCTGAATGACAGCCTTGTTGGATAAAGGATCCTTGGCTGCATGTTTTTCTCTGAAAGAGCTTTAAAAATGCCCCCTTTTCTCTCATTCCAGGTCTGTGTAGACAGGTCTGACATAACTCTGATACCTTTGCCTTGGTACATGAGAAATTTCTTTGCCCTGGCCGCTTTCAATACTGTATCCTTGGATCTAACATTTGCGAAATGCACTATGACGTGACATGGCGTAGGTTTGTCATGGTTGAGCTTGGGAGGGGTCCTCTCTGCCTCTTGGACACGAATGCTTGTTTCCTTTGCTAGATTAGGGAAGTTTTCAGCTACACTTTGTTCAAATATCTCTTCTAGACCTCTCTTTTTCTCCACCCCTTCGGGGATGCCGATGATTCTGACATTGGAACGTTTCATTGAGTCAGTAATCTCCTGTAACCTACATTCTTGAGATTGGATTTTTTTGAGCCAAGTTTCTATTTTAGCTTTCTCTCCTACTAACCCATCCTCCAATTCGCTGATACGTTCTTCTGCTTCATTCACCCTGTCAGAGCCTCTACTTTTGACTGCATTTGATTCATATAATTTTTAATTTTTGCCAGATTCGCTCTCATTTCCGCCCTTAGAGATTCTATATTCTCATTAATATTTTCGTTAATACTTTTTTCAAGTCTTCACATCATCTTGACCATTGTTACTCTGAACGCCATTTCTGATAATTTGGTTATATCCATATCCATTAGTTCTGTAGCAGAGGCCACAGACTCGTTGTCTTTTCTTTGCTGGGGGGGATTTCTCCTTCTTGTCATTCTGATGAGGAGAGGTTGCGGGGTTGTCCAGAGCCCAAATTATTGACCAGGACCCAGGCAGTGTGCACTTGTTTTATAGGGACCTTAGGTATGTGTGCGTCTTGATTTCTCAGCCTGCCTTCTGGGTGAGGGGTCTGCCACGCCGATACTCAGGCAACCCTGTTTGGGTAGAGTCTCCGTGTCCCCTGCGAGGGGGGATGGGATGGGCACACTGTGAGCCGGTCTTCCCAGGCTTTTGTTCTGTGGCGGCTTTCCCTGGTGGTTTGCTGTGCCTCTTCTGAGAGTCAGAGCAGCAGTAGCCGAATCTCAGCCCCTGTCTCAGAACAGAGGGATCACAGATGGTTCTCCACTGGTGTTCTGGCCACTTTAACTCTGTTACTGTTGGTGCTGCTCAACCCTGCACCGTCCAGGGATGTGCGCCCCACACCCAGCGTCCCAGCCCACACTTCCAGGGCTGGCAGGTCTCTGTCCTTTGTATTTCTAACACTGCCAGCCGCCCCCGCGTGCTCCAGAGCTCCGTGTCAGTGTGGTTTGCACCCTCCGAAGCTCCGGCCCTCAGACTGGTCGCGCACGTTCCCTGGCTCACGGTCTTAGTTTGCTCTCTCTCGGGTGCCATCTGGGAGTCCGCGGCTCCCTAGTGCAGGTGGCTACCGCTTCCCGGCGCCTGAACGCGGCGTCTCCCTCCCCCTTCCCTATAATATTCCATATTTTACTTCTTATTCATTTTCCCATTGATGGATATTTGAATTTGTCCATTTTTTATCTAATAAGATTAAGACTACTATGATTAAATTGTAAGAATCTTAAAATTTCATTTATATCATTTTGTGTTCTTTTCCTTAACTTGAATATGTTTCAGCATTTTCTTTCTTTTCCTCTTCTTTTCTTTCCCTCCCTTCCTCCCTCCCTCTTCCTTTCTCTTTTTCTCTTCTAATACACATCTATTGTTGAATTCAGTTCTCATTTATCTGAATGTATCTTTATTTCACCCTCATCGTTTAAGGATATATTTGCTAGATATAGATGAGTATAATATTATAAGATAAATATAAGAGAAGCCCTAAAGGATCTCTGTATTCCATATATGCTCTTCCTTACCCTCATTGTGTAGTAGCAACCCTGTTTCCCCTTGGTAGTCCGTATCACTTACTCCAGCAAGTACAGTACCCCCTTCCTTACATACTGATTCAAAAGCTTGAGGAGACCTAACCAACCATGTGGCAGTTTCAACTTCCAGTTCAGTGGAATCTTGTTATGTCTCTAAGTGGAAATTGTTCTCCCTTTGTAACTAAGACCTCTGGATTATCAGAACCTCTATTTGCAGAGAGAGGAAGCAAACTTTTTGCTAGTTGATCACTAGGAGTAATAGTGAATGAGACCACTCCCATTTCTACCCTTGATTCCCTGACCCACGTATATTGGCTATGAAGGAAAAAGCCATTGTATATAATACTGTCATTTGAAGCACGCACATTGTCATGGAGAACCTTGCCCTAGTTCCATAAGATATTGCCACCTACCATTACAACCACGTCTTCAGAAATCCATTCCTGTTTTATTCTGTGAACATGGTAAAATCCTTGTGAATTCCATGAGCATGGGCCCATGTTGCCATACTTCATTTGCTGATTTGCTGTGAAATGATTTCCTTGAACAGAACAATGCTATGTGGAATACTGTGGTGGTACATATGGTATTCTGTAAGTCCATGGATGGTTGTTTTTGCATAAGCTTTGCATTTAGGGAAGGCAAATCTATATCCAGAGAAAGTGTTTATTCCAGTAAGAACAGTAAAGAGCAGTTCGAGTAAGAAAGTAGAAAATAGAAATTTATAATCCCAAAGTAGAGTTTCAGAGATAAAGATTAAAGAGAACTAAGAACTAGATACTGCTTTAGGTATTGTTTAAAGATAAATATATTAGAACAAACAAGTCAAGAAATTGTGAGGCAAGAATGTTATATGGGTGACTCGCTTTTGTCTAAAATATTGGGAAGATATTTTCTTTTAAAATGTGGGAAAGTAACTTTGGTTGTCAGATCACAGTTGAGAAGCAAGTCATCCAAATCAGTGCTTCTCAAACTATCTGGTGAAGGACCAGTTTTTTTAAAAAAAATATTTTATTAGGTTCAAACAGCTTTGAAATTGCTGTGAATTTTCTATAATATGTTTAATTTCTTCCTCTGAACTTTAGTACCACCTTCATGGCACTATCAGTTTCAGACCAGTACTACTAGCCCCTGGATCACACATTCTAAATGGATAACAGAAAGTTCAAAAATTGAAAGGATTGTTTAACAGATTAGTGGGCTGGAAATGACATTTGGGAACCAGGAAAATGCAAGTCCATTCTTCTTGCCTCTGACGTAACAGTATGTGAAAGAAGGAATACACTCAGAGGGTTCAGAAAGACATATCACTGGAAGTGAGGTGGTTTTTATTTTAAGCTGAGATAATAAAGGGATTAAGTTAAGATTGTAGTGAAAGTATCTTGGTAATGAAAAAGTACCTCCAAAGGCCACAGATTCAAAAGTACAAGGAAGGTAGGTAAGCGAGAGAGCTAAGCCAACAGAATATTAGAGGTCTCATTGATTTTAGCAAGTTGAATGTAGTAGACCATTTTTCGCTGAGATTGTTCTTAAGTTCATCACTGCATTTGGGTGATTTTTCTGACCTTGCATATACACATCAGTAAAACAATTACAAGAATATTTATAAATTTAAGGAAAAAAATGGGTGTAAATGATTGACTTCATTGTAAAACTAGAAAGTGTTTTGAGAACTGTCCCAAGTTTCCAAAACTTGTTACAGTGTTTAATAAATCAGTCCACAAGTATTTACTGGTTTCCTATGGAGAACACTAGTTAATTTACATATTCAAAGGTAATTAAAGTCTTATTTCTCAAAGAATATTCAACCTGTTGATACTTTTATTTGTCATACAATTTTTTTTTAGCTTTTCTCCTGTTGTAATCTTAGAAGTTGGAGTGGCTTCTGTTAGGCTTTTAAAATGTTTGAGCAATGCATTTTATACGAGAATAGTAAGAATGAACACTTAAGTAATTGACAGCTCTAGTGAGATTACAACATTTATAATAGCAAACAAAGTTTGCAAGCCAAGAGGCATCTGTAATTCTAGGAATGCAATAACTGAAAAAGAGCTTAATAAACTATTAAAGACTATGGCTATCATCCAATGACTACTATTTCCTGAACTCTGCTTTGTGTTTTACAATAGTATAAGAAGCATCCCTGTCCTTTTGTGCAATAACTGCCAACTTAACATTTAGGTTATACTGTTGTTTGTTTATGGATTTTGAGAAAATCCATTGAAGTTTACTTAAGAACCAACTCATTACAATGGTATTATTTACTGAATTTTGTTTTCCTGACTATTAGCTAACTACAGGGTTCGGCATTGCAAGGTTATAACTGTACAAAAAGGATCAAAATACCACGTCCTAGCTGGGGCATTAGCTAGAGAAGTAAAGTCATCTTAGAAATAAATGTCTTTACAGCACTCAAGAGATTAAAAAAAATAAATAAGCTTAAATCAGACCTCTTTTATGTGGTAATTTTATAATTATTTTTTATATTATTTTAGTTATAAAATATTGTTATAGTTTTTAATCACTTACTATTTATTCATATTAAACTACCGAAATTCAGTACTTTTTGATATAATTCATGTCAAAGCAAAAATTTAGAACACTTATAGAACTTTGTCATTGAAATTGAAGAGGAAGTGTTCTTAATGAATTGCTAGTTTTAATTAAACTACTAGAATTATATAATTTCAGATCTAGTTAAGATTTTAGGTGGCCATCCCGATCATCTGGAAACTACCAAGTATTCTTTTATACAAGCATCTTTCTAATTCAACTTTAATGTATTGAGTATAATATAATTTGTAATTAACAATTATATATTAGATGTGTGATATAATCTTGGTGTTTAGATTGCCATTTTCTTCTTGTTAGACCCCTAGCAGATTGAGATCCTGAGAAGATGTGGGCCTGGTGAAAAGGTTGCTTCTTTCTAGAACAATAGCTACTACTGAAATCAAGGGACTATGGTGGTGTTTATTTTGGGCCCTACTTCATTTTTTTGGCAACCTGTTTAGGTTACTTCCTTGGATTTATCATCCTACCCTTCCCTTCTTTTACTCCCAGAACAAGGTGTCATAATACATAAAGAATTAGCTGAGATGCTAGGAAAGAGAGACCAGAGAGGGGTAGGTTGAATGGACAAGTGATAAGTTAGTGTTGCCTGTATTTTGTGTTCAGGGAAGTGTTAGTTGCCTTTAAAGTTCTAAAGTGGAGCAGATATCTGTGAAACGTTGAATTTTTTTAAGTTCTTCTAGTTCTTTATGTTATTACCAGCTTATATCATGAATCATTTCTAAATGTGTTCTAATTAAAATCTGAAAATGGTGATTTAATAACTCTCTAGTTGTTAGACTAACTACATTTCGTAGATTAGCAGTCTCTAATAACTCTATACTCTGTCAGACTAACTACATTTGATAGGTTAGCAGTCTCTAGTTGTTAGATGCTGTGTAATTAAACACCATTATTAATTTATTTTTAATTTACTCATAATTTAGTAATTATTATCACTGACATATTGTAGCACACCCTGGAGGAAAATTTCACTACTAGGGAAGTGTTTAGGAATTTGCATACATAATTTCATTTCCTATTAACCTTTCCAGAAATTTAAGTTTACAGATAATAGAAAAGATGTATTGAAAGTTATAGGAAAATTGAAAAGGAAAAGATTTTTTTGTTGGGTATTGTCAATTTGAAACAAATGAAACTTATCGTTCAGTTTCTGTATTGCAACAACTTTTCTCTCAATAGGAAAAATTGCTTTTGTTGTCTTGAAAAATGATAGAAGCTTCTTGCCAGGACAGTCATTATTACTAATCTCGTCATTCCTCAAAAAACAATTACAAAATTGGAAAACATGTATGAACAACAGTCTGCGCAGGAATTCACAGAGTGAACTCAATGATTCCCCTGGCATTATGCCTACAGTCACTCTTCCTGACTCAGGAAGGTAGAACTCAAGCAGAGCAGTGGTCTTGCTGCACTAAACAAGAAATTTATGTCTATGTACTTGAAACACCTGAAATTTGCAGATGATATTAAATAAGAGGTAACTGCATATGTTAGGTGTCTTACCATGAACCATCCACTATGTCTAGCATATAACAAAAAATACTAGAAGCAGGAAAATGTGACCTACAATCCAGAGAAAATGTAGTCAATAGAAGCAAATCTTGAGACATTTAAATATGTTAGAAATTGCAAAGTACTTTAAAGTATCCATTTTATATTTCTTCAAAGATTGAAAGGGAAGATGATCCTAATGAGTGAACTGATGGGAAATATCAGCAAGGAAACAAATGCTAGAAAGAACCTAATTATAAAAATTGCAACATCTGAAGTGAAAAATTCAGTGGACAAACTTAGCAGTTTATAGACTGTACAATAAAAGATCAGTGAACTTGAAGACCAATCAATAGAAATTATCCAACCTGAAGTAAAGAGGAAAAATGAAAGTAAAACAGCACAATCTAAATTGTCTGTGAGACAATATCAAGCAGTCTAACAGGTGTGCAACTAGAGTCCCTAAAGAAGAGAAAAAGTGAGGCAGAATAAATATTTGAAAGAAGAATTTCTGAAAGCTTTTCAAATTTGGTAAAAACAAGCTTACAGGGGCACCTGGGTGGTGCAGTCAGCTGAGTGTCCGACTCTTGGTTTTGGCTCAGGTCGTGATCTCAGGGTCGTGGGATTCAGCCCAGCATTGGGCTCTGTGCTCAGCACAAAGTCTTCTTGAGATTCTCTCTCCTTCTCCCCTCCCACTCATGTGTGCTCACTTTCTCTCTAGTAAATCTTTAAAAACAAAAAAGTTTATAGATCAAGAAGCTCAGTGGACACCAGGAAGAATAAATGCAAAGAAAATTCTACCTAAGCTCATCAGAGTCAAAATAATCAAAACCAATATAAAGAGAAAATCTTGAAAGCACCTAAAAGGATGGGGACTGATCCATACATGGAACATTCCTGTGAATGATGGCTCACTTATCAGAAATAATGAAAGTGAGGAGACAATAGCCAAAAACTTTAAAGGAATGTAATGAAAAAAACAAAAGAGAAAACTGTCAACCCAGAAGTGTATATATAGTGAGAATACCCTTCAAAAATTGAGATGTAATAAAACTGTTTTGCAGATAAGTGAAAGATGAAACAATTGAACTCTAGGAAATGTGTACTACATAAATGCAGTGTTAAAGTGAGGTTTTTCCAATTCAGTGGAAATGACATTCAATAGAAAATTTAATCTACAGGAATGAATGAAGAGCCTCAAAAATGGGAAATTGGTAAATAGAAAAGCTATCTTTTTTATCTTATTTATATAGCGGATTGCTCAAAACATACTAGATATAAAATATGGCAAAGTGCAAAACAAATGGAATTTCACTGTTGGTTAGTTCTTAAATTTTAAATGAAGTGATAAAACATTAAGAAGACTATAACAAATTGAGGATATACGATTTAATTTCTGGAACAACCACAAGAAGATATAAAATGTCATCTGAAAAAGCAATATAAGAATTAAAATGAAATACGAAAGTATGTTTGGTTAACTCAAGGGAGGTAGGAAAGGAGGAAGAGAATAACAACAAAAGATAAACAACAAATAAGATTGAAGACCTAAATCTAACCACATAAATAATTATAAGAAAATGATCTAAGTACTCCAATTAAAGGTAGATATTGTGACTTATTAAAGGCAGTAAATGGTCAGACCCCAATTTTATACAATTTGTAAGAAACATACTTGAAACAATAAGACGCTAGATAAATGGAAGTAAAGTGATGGAAAGATATATAAGCTATAGCATGAGAAAGGTGCTGTGGCTATATTAATATCAGATTAAGTAGGCTTAAAGTCAGAGTATTACCAGAGATAGAAAGACATTTCATCAGGGAGACGTAACAACCTAAATATTTATATACATAATAGCATCTTCAAAATACAAAAGCAAAAACTGACAACTAAAGGAAGAAATACAGTATTTGGCAAACACAATTAGAAATATTAACACTGTTCTCCCTAATTGATAGTTCTAGACAAAATCATTAACATTGTGGAAGGCTTAACAAATTCACTTTCATCTACCTGAAATTTATAAATAAATCAACAAATGTAGGAGTGCCTGGGTGGCTCAGTCAGTTGAGCATTCCACTCTTGATTTCGGCTCAGGTCAGTCATGATCTCAGGGTCGTGAGATTGAGCCCCATGCCAGGCTCCCCACTCAACATGGAGTCTGCTTGAGATTCTCTCCATCTCCCTCTGTGCCTCCCCCTGCTCACATGCTCTCTCTCTCTCTCTCAGTCTCTCAACTGAATGAATAAATCTATAAATAAATAAATATAAATGAATACAACGACAAATGTAGAATACACATTCTTCTCAAGTTCATATGGAAAATTAAAAAGACCATGCTGGACTGGACCTTGAAATATTTCAGGATAAATCTGAAAAGATTAAAACCATAAAGAGTATATTTTCTGTTCACATGGGAATGAAATAAATTAACAAGAATAAAGTTTAGAATATCTTTAAATATTTGGAAATCAAATAGTGCCCTTTTAAATAATCCAGGTGTCAATGTAAGTAGAGAAAAGGAAATTCAAAAAATACTACAAATTTAAAATTATGAGATAGTACATATCAAAATTTGTGAGATACAGCTAAAGCAGTCTTCCAGAGAAGTTTATGTTGCTTTAAATCTTTGCATATAGAAGAAACACCCACAATCGATTTAAATTTCCATCTTAAGGATGAAAAAGGTGAACAAACTAAACACAAAATAAATCGAAGAACAAAATATGAAGAGCAGAAATAAATAAAAAGAAATGTAAAAGAAATAGAAAAACAATAGAGAAAAGTAAGCCAAAGTTGAGTTTTTTGTGAAGATTAGTCAAATATACAAGTCCTGGTAAAACTGAACAAGTAAGTAAAACTGAAGTAAGTCAGAGAAAGAAAATACCATATGATTTCACTCATATGTGGATTTAAGAAACAAAACAAATGAGTATAGCAAAAGGAAGAGAGAGGCAAACCAAGGAACAGACTTACCTATAGAGAACGAACTGAGGGTTTCTGGAGAGGAGGTGAGAGGGTGGTATTAAATAGGTGATGGGGATAAAGGAGTGAACTTGTGATGATCTCCAGGTGTTGTGCGTAAGTATTGAATCACTAAATTGTACAGCTGAAACTGATATTACATTGTATGTTAACTAACTGGAATTTAAATCAAAACTTAAAACTGAACAAGAAAACCCAAATTAATAATATCAAGAATGAATGAAAGGGTATAAGTAAAGATTCTGCACTTGTTAAAAGATAACAGTAGTATGGAGAATGTCACACTAATGCATTTGATAACAGATGAAATGGACAAGTTTGCTGAGAAACACAATTTACCAAAATTACTCAGTTATTCAACATTTCTATTTCTTGTGTAAGTTTTGGAACATTGTGTTTTTCAGGATTTGTCTATTTCATCTAGGCTATAAGACTTTTTTTAAAAAATATCCTTTCAAAATTTTATGGAAATATAAGTGATCTAGAGTACTCAAAACAGTCTTGTAAAATCGGAATTTGGAGCATTCAGACTACGTGATTTTAAGACTTACTCAAAACTACAATAATCAAGACTGTCTTGTGCCTATACAATCAGTGGGACAGAGAGCCCAGAAATAGAACACATATATAATGACTTACTTTTGTTTACATTTTAATAGCTTTATTGAGATTCACATGCCATTCACACATTTAGTGTACAATTCAGTATTTTTTTATTGTATTTACAGAATTGTGCATTCCCACAATTTCAGAGTATTTTAATCAATCCCAAAAGAAACTCTCTACCCACTATCAGTCACTCCTATTCACTCCCCCCAAAATACTCCTCCCCAAAGCCTACGTAATCAGTAATCTGCTATCTGTCCCAATAGATTTGCCTAGTCTGGACATTTTATATAATGGAATCATATATGTGGTATTTGTGACTAGCTTCTTTCACTTTGCATAATAAAATTAAAGTACATCCATGTGGTAACATGTATTAGTACTTTTATGTTAAATTAATACTTTTGCCAAATAATAATTATACGGATATACCACATTTTGTTTATTCATTGGTCAGTTGATGGACATTTGAGTTTATACTTTGTGGCTACTGTAATGATACCATGAACATTCATTTACAAACTTTTGTGTGGATATATATTTACTTTTCTTTTGGGTATATACCTGGCAATGGAATTTTTGGATCATTTGGTAACTCTTACATATGGCATTTTGATGAGCTATCGTCTTGTCTTTTTGTTACTGGCTTATTTCACTTAGTGTAATGTCCTCAATATGGTAGAATGAGTCAGAATTTCCTTCCATTTTAAGGCTGAATAATGATCCATTGGTAATATATACTACATTGTGTTTATCCACCAATGGACACGTGGGTTACCTCCACCTATGATTATTGTGAAAAATGCCGCTAGGAACATGAGTGTACAGATATATCTTGAGACTGTGCTTTCAGTTCTTCTGAGTTTAGCCCAGAAGTGGAATTGCTACATCGTATGGTAATCCTGTTTTTACTTTTTTTAGGAACTGCAATACTGTTATCAACAATGGCTGCACCATTTTATATTCTCCTGAGCAGTGCACAAGGCTCTCAGTTTCTCCACATCCTCAGCAACACTTATTTTCTTTCCTTTCTTTTCTTTCTCTTTTTTTCTCTTTCTTTCTCTCTTTCTCCTCCTTCCTTCCTTCCTCCCTTCCTTCCTCTTTCTTTCTTTCTTTCTTCCTAATAGTCATCCTAATGAGTGTGAGATAGTGTTTTATTGTGGTTTTGCTTGAAATTTTTGTAATGATTACTGAAGGTAAACATCTATACATGTGTTTATTGGTCATTTGAATGTCATCTTTGGAGAAATGCCTGTTCATATTCTTTGCACATTTATTAATCAGATGTATTTTTTGTTTTTGAGTTATAGGAGTCCTAGATATAGTCTACGTATTAACCCTCTTATTAAATATATGATTTACTGATATTTTCATCTGATCCATAAAGTGTCTTTTCAGTCCGTTGATTGTGTTCTCTGATACACAAAAGTTTTTAATTTTGGTGTAGTCCAATTTATCTGGATTTTTGTTGCATGTGCTTTTGGTGTCATATCCAGAAAATCATTGCCAAACCTGTCATAAAGCTTTTCCCTCATATTTTTGTCTAAGAGTTGTGTAATTTTAGCTCTTATATTTATTTAGGTATTTGATCCATTTTGAGTTAATTTTTGTATGTGGGGTAAAGTAAGTGTTCAACTTCATTATTTTGCATGTGGATATCCAGTCTTCCCAATACCATTTCTTGAAAAAACTGTCCTTTCCTCCACCGAATGGTCTTAACACCCTCATGAAAAATTATTTGATCGTATATACAATGGTTTATTTCCGGACATTCTGTTCTATGGTCTACGTGTCTGCCAGTACCACACTCTTCGGATTATTATAGCTTTGTATGAGTTTTGAAATCAGCATATATAAAAACTTTATATGTTATGTCTTATTGGTGAATCGACCCTTTTGTCATTATAAAGTACCCTTCTTTGTAATAGTTTTTAACTTAAAGTCTATTTGCCTGATGTTACTGTAGCCACTCCTGCTCTTTTTGGGGTCCTGTTTACATGGAATGTCTTTTTCTATCTCTTCACTTTAAGCCTTTGTATGTCATTTACATGTAAAGTGAATCTCTCACAGACCACACATAGTTGGATCCTGTTTTTTTTTTTCCTAATCCATTCTGCCAGTGTATGTCCTTTGATTGAGGAATTTATTTCAGTTACATTTAAAGTAATTACTGATAGAAAAGGACATACCGTTGCTTTTTTGTTCATTGTTCTCTAAATGACTTACAGTTTCTTCAACCCGCATTTCTTCCCTTACTGCCTGCCTTTATTTTCAGTTGATATTTTTATAATGATTTGCTTTCATTCCCTTCTCATTTCCTTTTGTGTATAATTCTGTAGATATTTTCTTGGCAGTTTGCCATGGGATTACATAAGATATCCTAAAAGTTATAGCAATTTATTTTAAATTGATAACCTCATTCACTTAGAAATTATACTCTTCCTGCCTCCCCACTTTATGTTGTCACAAATTACATTTTTATATATCACGTACTCATTAACATAGATTTACAACTATTTTTATGCTTTTGCATTTAAATTCTGTAAAAGAATAGTATGTAGGTTTGTAAACCAAAATTATTGTAATACTGGTTTTTATACTGGTCCATATATTTACCTTTACTAGAGAACTTTATAATTACATATGGCTTTTTATTTACTGTCTAGTGTCCTTTCATTTTATCTTGAAAGACTCCTTTAGCATTTCTTGTTAGGGCAGATTAATGTTAATAAACTCTCTTGGTTTTTTTTTTATCTGAGGATGTCTTAATATTGTCCTCATTTTTGACAGATATTTTGCCAGATGTGGAATTCTTCTTTGACAGGGCATTGGTTTTTTTTGGTTTTTTTGGTGTTTTGTTGTTTTTTCTTTTCCATTCATCAGTTTAAATCTATCATCCCACTGTTTTCTGGCCTGCAAGTTTTCTCCTGACTAATCTGCTGGTTATCTTATTAAGGATCCCTTGTACACAGAGTTCTTTTCTCTTGATGCTTCCAAGATTCAATTTTTTTTTTACTTTCAGTGGCTTGATTATAATGTATCTTAATATGGGTCTCTCTAGATTTATCCTACTTGGAGTTTGTTGAATTTCTTGTTTTTTAACATCCTATATTTTCTCAAATTTGGGGTCTTTTCAGCCATTATTTTTTTCAAATGAACTCTCTGCCCCCTTTCTCTCCCTCTTCACTTTCTTTGAATCCCATAATGTATATATTAGTCCACTTGATAGGACCATAAATCCCTTAGGCTCTATTCACTTTTCTTTATTATTTTTTCTTTTTGTTCCTCAGATAAAATTTTTAAATTAACTTTAAGTTCACTGCTTCTTTATTCCGTCCATTTGAGTGTGCTGTTGAACCCTTCTAGTGAATTTTTTAATTCAGATAATGTGTTTTTTATCTCCAGAATGTCTCGGTTGTGTGTGGGTTTTTTTTTTTTTTAATAATTGTGTTAATTTGTTGGTATCCTCATTTTGTTCATATGTTGCTGTCCTGATATTGTTTAATTTTCTGTTCATGTTCCCCTCTACTCATTGAGCACACTTAAGACAGTTGTTTAAAGTCTTTGTTCAGAGGCGCCTGGGTGGCTTAGTTGTTAAGCGGCTGCCGTCAGCTCAGGGCGTGATCCCAGAATCCTGGGATTGAGTCCCCATTGGGCTCCCCGCTCAGTGGGGAGCCTGCTTCACCCTCTCCCACTCACCCTGCTGGTGTTCCCTCTCTCACTGTGTCTCTCTCTGTTCAAAAAAAAACGAATAAAATCTTTAAAAAAAAAAAATAGTCTTTGTCCAGTAAGTTTAAGGCCTGTGTTTCTTTAGGGTTGGTTTCTGAGGATTTATTTTGTTCCTTCAAATAGGCCATGATTCCCTGTTTCTTTGTATGCCTTCTGATTTTTTATTGTTGCAAATTGGACATTTGAATAAATATCCACATCTCCCAGTCTTTGTAGACTGGCTCTGTACAGGCGGAGACTTTCACTAATCAGAGTGGTATGACGGCTCAAGTTTTTCTTGGGCCTTTTCTGGAGAGGCATCTAGCATGGCGTATGTATGCTTTTTTACCAATTCTTCCCCATGTTTGGTTGCTTTAAAGTCCTTAATTTCCCTTAGAGTCTCACACTTGCTTCTTTGGAGGTCCTTGGATATCTGTTGCAGTCTTCTGCTAATAATTTCTTAACTCCAGACATCTGAGACTCTGCACTTCTCCTATAGTTCTCATTAGCCACGATACCCACTACTGCTTTCAGCAGCCTCCACCTTAATATTCCAAACCATGCCTTTGTTCCTATCAGCACTCCATATCCGACAAGGCAGAAAATCCTTTGCACAGCCTATAGATAAGCCATAATGTTCAAAGAAAGTCCATCTTTTTTTTTTGTCTCATCGAAGAAAGGAGCTAGGAATTGGGCAGTCTCCTCCTAAGTGACATCACTGTGATGTGCCAGGGAGACAGTCCAGGATGGACAAAATCTTCTACCAGTTTGAGAGTGTCTTTTTCTTGGTTGAGGGTTCATTTAGTTGCTGCTGATCCTTAACTGGTTTCTAGAATTCCCACAGAGCTTTGGTTCATACGTTGTTTAATTTTTGTTTCCATTGTGAAACTCAGGCCTGGAGCTTCTTAGGCTACCCTTTTGAAAAGTCACTGTCATTGTGGTTTTGATTTGCATTTCTGTAATAGCTAATGATGTCTTCTTCTTTCTTGTGTTTATTAGCCATTTGTATATGTTCTTTATTTTATTTTTTTATAATAATATTTTTTTATTATATTATGTTAGTCACCATTAAGTACATCCCTGGTTTTTGATGTAAAGTTCGATGATTCATTAGTTGTGTATAACTCCCAGTGCACCGTGCAATATGTGCCCTCCTTACTATCCATCACCAGCCTATCCCATTCCCCCAACCCCCTCCCCTCTGAAGCCCTCAGTTTGTTTCTCAGAGTCCATTGTCTCCATGCTTCATTTCCCCTTCTGATTACCTCCCCTTTCTTTATCCCTTTCTTCTCCTACCGATCTTCCTAGTTCTTATGTTCCACAGATGAGAGAAATCATATGATAATTGTCTTTCTCTGCTTGACTTATTTCACTTAGCATTATCTCCTAGAGTACCGTCCATGTTGCAGCAAATGTTGAGAATTCGTTCTTTCTGATAGCTGAGTAATATTCCATTGTATATGTGGACCACAACTTCTTAATCCAGTCATCTGTTGAAGGGCATCTCGGCTCCTTCCACGATTTAGCTATTGTGGACAATGCTGCTATGAACATTGGGATGCATATGGCCCTTCTCTTCACTACGTCTGTATCTTTGGGGTAAATACCCAGTAGTGCAATGGCTGGATCATAGGGTAGCTCAATTTTTAACTTTTTAAGGGACCTCCACACTGTTTTCCAGAGTGGCTGTACTGTACCAACTTGCATTCCCACCAACAATGTAGGAGGGATCCCCTTTCTCCACATCCTCTCCCAACAATTGTTGTTTCTTGCCTTGTCAATTTTTGCCATTCTAACGGGTGTAAGGTGTTATCTTAGTGTGGTTTTGATTTGAATTTCCCTGATGGCTAATGATTTTGAACTTTTTTTCATGTGTCTGTTAGCCATTTGTATGTCTTCATTGGAAAAGTGTCTGTTCATATCTTCTGCCCATTTTATGATTTGTTTATTTGTCTCTCGCTTATTGAGTTTGAGAAGTTCTTTGTAGATCTTGGATACCAGTCTTTTATCTGTAGTATCATTTGCAAGTATCTTCTCCCATTCCGTGGGCTGCTTCTTAGTTTTTTTGACTGTTTCCTTGGCTGTGCAGAAGCTTTTTATCTTGATGAAGTCCCATAAGTTCATTTTATCTTTTGTTTCTCTTGCCTTCGGAGATGTGTCATGAAAAAGGTTGCTGTGGCCGATATCGTAGAGGTTGCTGCCTATGCTCTCTTCTAGGATTTTGATGGATTCCTGTCTCACATCAAGGTCTTTCATCCATTTAGAGTTTATCTTTGTGTATGGTGTGAGAGAGTGATCAAGTTTCATTCTTTTGCATGTAGCTGACCAATTTTCCCAGCACCATTTATTGAAGAGACTGTCTTTATTCCACTGGATGTTTTTTTCCTGCTTTGTCAAAGATTAGTTGCCCAAAGAGCCGAGGGTCCATTTCTGGGTTCTCTATTTTGTTCTATTGGTCTATGTGTCTGTTTTTGTGCCAGTACCATGCTGTCTTTGTGATCACAGCTTTGTAGTACAGCTCGAAATCCGGCATTGTGATGCCCCCAGCTTTGTTTTTCCTTTTCAACAATTCCTTGGCGATTCGGGGCCTTTTCTAGTTCCACACAAATTTAAGGGCTGTTTGTTCAGTTCTTTGAAAAATGTCATTGGTATTTTGATCGGGATAGCATTGAAACTGTAGATTGCTCTGGGTAGCATGGACATTTTAACTATGTTAATTCTTCCAATCCATGAGCATGGAATATTTTTCCATCTTTTTGTGTCTTCTTCAATGTCTTTTAAGAGTGATTTGTAGTTTCCAGAATACAGATCCTTTATGTCTCTGGTTAAGTAAATTCCAAGATAACGTATGATTTTTGGTGCTATTGTAAATGGGATGAATTCCCTAATTTCTCTTTCTTCAGTCTCATTGTTTGTGTATAGAAATGCAACTGATTTCTGAGCATTGATTTTGTATCCTGCCACGTTACTGAATTGCTCTATAACTTCTAGTAGTTTGGGAGTAGATTCTTTTGGGTTTTCCATATAGAGTATCATGTCACCTGCGAAGAGAGACAGTTTGACTTCTTCTTTGACGATTTGGATACTTTTTATCCCTTTTTGTTGTCTGCTGTTGCGAGGACTTCTAGTACTGTGCTGAATAATAATGGCGAGAGTGGGCATCCTTGTCTGTTCCTGATCTCTAGGGAAAGGCTTCCAGCTTTTCCCTATTGAGAATGATATTTGCTGTAGGCTTTTCATAAATGGTTTTTATGAGATTGAGGAATGTACCCTCTATCCCTACACTCTGAAGGGTTTTAATCAGGAAGGATGTTGTATTCTGTCAAATGCTTTTTCTGCATCTAATGAGAGGATCATATGATTTTTGGCTTTTTTTCTTGTTGATAGAATCTATCACACTGATAGCATTGTGAATGTTGAACCACCCTTGCATCCCAGTGATGAATCCCACTTGGTCATGGGGGGTCATTCTTTTAAATATACTGTTGGATGCTATTACCAAGGATCTTGTTGAGAATTTTGGCATCCATATTCATTAGGGAAATCGGTCTGTATTTCTCCTTTTTGATGGGGTCTTTGCCTGGTTTGGGAATCAAGGTAATATTGGCCTCATGAAATGAGTTTGGTAGCTTTCCTTCTGTTTCTATTTTTTGAAATACCTTTAGGAGAATAGGTATTATTTCTTCCTGGAATGTTTGGTAGAATTCCCCGGGAAATCCATCAGGCCCTGGCGTTTTGTTTTTTGGAAGGTTGTTTATCACTGTTTCAATCTCTTCGTAATTAATAGGCCTGTTTAAAAAATCAATTTCTTCCTGTTTCAGTCTTGGTAGTTTATAGGTTTCCGGGAAGTCCTCCATCTCTTCCAGATTGCTTAATTTATTGGCATAAAGCTGTTGATAAAAGTTTCTAATAATCCTTCCAATTTCATTGGTGTTGGTTGTGACCTCTCCCTTTTCATTCATAATTTTATTAATTTGGGTCCTTTCTCTATTCTTTTGGATAAGTCTTGCCCGTGGTTTATCAATTTTATTTATTCTTTCAAGGAACCAGCTTCTAGTTCTGTTGATCTGCTCTACTGTGCTCCTGGTTTCTAAATCATTGATTTCTGCTCTAATCTTGATCAACTGCTTTCTCGTGCGTGGATTAGGCCTGTCCCTCTGTTGCTGTTCCAGCTTCTTGAGGTGAGAATATAAAAACTGCATTTTAGATTTTTTATTCTTTTGAGTGAGGCTTGGATGGCTATGTATTTTCCCCTTAGGACTGCCTTTGCAGTATCCCATAGGTTTTGGACCGTTGTGTTTTCATTCTCATTGGTCTCCATAAATTGTTTAAATTGATTTTTGATTTCCTGGTTTGTCAAATCATTCCTGAGCAGGATGGTTCTTAGTCTCCAAGTGTTTGAGTTTCTTCAAATTTTTCCTTGTGGTTGAGTTCCAATTTCAAAGCATTGTGGTCTGAGAATATGCAGGGAATAATTTCAGTCTTTTGGTATCGGTTGAGACCTGTTTTGTGACCCAGAACATGGTCTGTTCTTGAGAATGTTCCATGGGCATTAGAATAGAATGAGTATTCTTTGGTTCTGGGGTGTAGTGTTCTATATATATCTATGAGGTCCAACTCATCTAGTATGGCATTCAAAGCTCTTGTTTCTTTGTTGATTTTCTGCTTAGGTGATCTATCTATTGCTGATAGTGGAGTGTTGAGGTCCCCTAGTATAAACGTATTATCTATATGTCTCTTTATTCTGGTTAAGAGTTGGCTTGTGTATCTTGCTGCTCCCCTGATGGGGGCATAGATATTTCTAATTGTCATATCCACTTGTTGGATTCATCCTTTAAGAATAATATAGTGCCCTTCTGTATCTCTAACTATAGACTTTAGTTTAAAATCCAATCTGTCTGATATGAGAATTGCTATCCCAGCTTTCTTTTGAGGTCCATTGGCATGAAAGATGGTATTCCATCCCTTTACCTTCAGTCTGGATGTATCTTTAGGTTCAAAATGAGTCTCTTGTAAACACTAATGGATGGGTCATGTCTTTTTATCCAATCTGCAACCCTGTGGCCTTTTATGGGAGCATTTAGGCCATTTACATTGAGACTGATTATTGAGAGATATGATTTTAATGATGCCATGTTGCCTGTAAAGTCTTTGTTTCTATGGATTGTGACTTTCTGTTCTGTATCACTCTTGGGGCCTTTTTACTTTTATAGAACCCCCCTAATATCTCCTGTAGGGCTGGTTTCGTGGTTACGAAATTGGTCAATGACTGGCGATTCTGGAAGGTCTTTATCTCTCCATCAATTCTGAATGACAGCCTTGTTGGATAAAGGATCCTTGGCTGCATGTTTTTCTCTGAAAGAGCTTTAAAAATGCCCCCTTTTCTTTCATTCCAGGTCTGTGTAGACAGGTCTGACATAACTCTGATACCTTTGCCTTGGTACATGAGAAATTTCTTTGCCCTGGCCGCTTTCAATACTGTATCCTTGGATCTAACATTTGCGAAATGCACTATGACGTGACGTGGCGTAGGTTTGTCATGGTTGAGCTTGGGAGGGGTCCTCTCTGCCTCTTGGACACGAATGCTTGTTTCCTTTGCTAGATTAGGGAAGTTTTCAGCTACACTTTGTTCAAATATCTCTTCTAGACCTCTCTTTTTCTCCACCCCCTCGGGGATGCCGATGATTCTGACATTGGAACGTTTCATTGAGTCAGTAATCTCATGTAACCTACATTCTTGAGAATGGATTTTTTTGAGCCAAGTTTCTATTTTAGCTTTCTCTTCTACTAACCCATCCTCCAATTCGCTGATACGTTCTTCTGCTTCATTCACCCTGTCTGTCAGAGCCTCTACTTTTAACTGCATTTGATTCATAGAATTTTTAATTTTTGCCAGATTCGCTCTCATTTCCGCCCTTAGAGATTCTATATTCTCATTAATATTTTCGTTAATACTTTTTTCAAGTCTTCACATCATCTTGACCATTGTTACTCTGAACGCCATTTCTGATAATTTGGTTATATCCATATCCATTAGTTCTGTAGCAGAGGCCACAGACTCGTTGTCTTTTCTTTGCTGGGGGGGATTTCTCCTTCTTGTCATTCTGATGAGAAGAGGTTGCGGGGTTGTCCATAGCCCAAATTATTGACCAGGACCCAGGCAGTGTGCACTTGTTTTATAGGGACCTTAGGTATGTGTGCGTCTTGATTTTTCAGCCTGCCTTCTGGGGCAGGAGCCTGCCAAGCCGATACTCAGGCAACCCTGTTTGGGTAGAGTCTCCGTGTCCCCTGCGAGGGGGGATGGGGATAGGCGCACTGTGAGCCGGTATTTCCAGGCTTTTGTTCTCTGGAGGCTTTCCCTGGCGGTTTGCTGTGCCTCTTCTGAGAGTCAGAGCAGCAGTTGCCAAATATCAGCCTCTGTCTCAGAACAGAGGGATCGCGGACCGTTCTCCACTGATGTTCTGGCCACTTTAACTCTGTTTCCTTTGGTGCTGCTCAACCCTGCAGTGTCCAGGGATGTGCGCCCCACACCCGGCGTCCCAGCCCTCACTTCCAGGGCCGGCACATCTCTGTCCTTTGTGTTTCTAACACCGCCAGCCGCCCCCGCGCTCTCTGGAGCTCCGTTTTAGTGTGTTTCGCTTGCACTGCAGAGTTCCGGTTTTCAGTCTGGTCGCGCACGCTCCCCGGCTCACGGTCTCAGTCTGTTCTCTTGTGGGTGCCGATCCACAAGTCCGTCTGCTCCCCCGTGCAGGTGGCTATCGCTTCCTGGCTCCTGAGCTTGGCGGCTCCCTCCCCCTTCCGTTTATCTTCTGATATCTGTGCTCGGCTTCACAGCTCCCCGCTTCGTACCTCAATACTCATCCCTGGAGATGTTCATTTGTAGAGATCCAGATATATCTTCCTGTGTCTCAGGCTGATTCCGTGGATGTTCAGGATGGTCTGGTACCTATCCAGCTCGACTCAGGGGACCAGCTGAAAAAGGGGACCCCTACTCCTCCATCTTAACTCCTCCCCCAGCCTGTATATGTTCTTTAAAGAAATGTTTGTATTCTGATTCTTTGCCCATTTTTGAGTTATGTGTTTATTCTCTGTCTTATTGAGTTATAACAGTTCTTTATTACACATACAAGCTTTTTATTACATATAGATCATTTGTAAAATTTCTCACTTTCTTAATGATATATGGGACAAAAATATTTTTATTGTGGTGAAGTCCACTTTATATTTTTTATTTAATGTCACTTAAAGGCTTAGAAGGTTATGCTTAACCCAGTGTCAACTAAGATTTACTCCTTTTTATCTTAAGATAAATTTTTACTCCTAAGATGTTTTCTCCTAAGATTTTTATAGTTTTGGCTTTTACATTTAGTTCTGTGATCAGTTTTAAGCTAATTCTTCTGTATGTCTTAAGAAAGTTGTCTAACTTCATTCTTTTGCTTGTGGCACTTGCTTGATTTTAGACCAGGACATCAGGTCAGTCCTTTAAGGAGAGGTAAGTCAGCAAATAGTGGTGCAACATCTGGGTGTCAGTATGGAACAGAAAGGACTCTTCCTTCATGCTGTAATCAAAAATAAAGTCAAGGCCTTGTAGACCTAAACAAGAAAGCTAAAACTTGAGAGATATTGTTAGAAACTTGAGGAAAATAGCTTTATCACATTGGGATAGTCACGCATTTTTAAAAGGACAAATAACTCCAATCATAATGAAAAAATTGATAAATCTGCCTTTGATAAAATTAAAAATTAATATTCCTCAAAGGCCGACTTTAAGAAAATGAAAAGGTAAGCCATAGCCTGGGAGAAAATATTTGCAATTCATGTATCTGACAGAAGACTTATATTAAATATGTTTAAATAATTCCCACAAATAGATAATAAGATAAACAACCCTCCCCTAAAAATGGGCAGAAGACCAGAAGAGAAACTTCACAAATGTCCAGTGAACACACGAAAATATTATAATTTGTAAATAAAAAAATACAAATTTAAATGTGATACTACATCACATGCATTATGGCATCTGAAATTTAAAAAACTGACAACCTGGTAAGGATGTCAGCAACCAAAATTCTGATCTATTGCTAATGTGAGTATAAGATGGTACAACCTGTTTTGAAAACTGTTTGGCAGTTTCTTATACAGTGGAACAATATCCTCTGTGACATAGCAATTCCGTTTCTAGATGTTTACCCAAGGAAAATGAAAACAAATACACATTGTAAGACTTTCAGAGGAATGTTTATAGGAGCCCATTCATAATATCCGAACAATGAAAACAACTCAAGTACCATTTCATTAACAGGAAAATAGATTACTGTATATCCATAAATGGAATACTGTTTTGCATGAAAAAAATGAACTATTTACTCACACAAACAGATGAATTTCCAATATATAGTAGATTGAAATAAGTCAGACAAAAGATTACGGACCAGTAGGTGAAATAATCCATGGTATTTCAAATCAAAATAATGGTAGTTTATGGCTCTCAATGCAGATAAGCTGAAAGAGGGTAGTTGTCCAGATTTATAAATTTGTCAAAAAATAAATCAAGTATACATTCAAAATCTGTGCATTTTACTCTATATAATTTTCATCTAAGATAAAACCCCTACAATGGTTTGGCTTATGAGGTATGGCACAAGTCTTCCATTTGCTTTGATACATTTTTTTCTCTACTTGTCTGTTTTCTTTCTTCTCTTTTTTGGCCCTGTTTTTCCTATCTAGAATCTTGGTGTCTTACTACTATCCTTTTTCTTTTTATGGCCCTACTTGCATTACCATACTGCTGCTGTACCCCAAACTTTTAAAGACGTTGACTGTATGCTTCTTAATTGGGAGTTAATTGAAAGGCATATCATTAAATAGTCATTGTTTGCATTTATAATTTTTCATCTTAGGAAACATAGAGCTATTTTTCATATCTCTATATATTGGAAATTAGTTATATTTCCTTTCATATACTTTTTTCAGATATTTTATGTTGAATTTATGCTTATAGGTGTATGATCGCCTAAATATTGTTTAGTGCGTATTAAACAAAATATTATTTAATGTCTTTAATTTTCAAAGGAAATTAATATAAAAAAATAAGGTTTCTTTAAATGAAATTCACACTATTTATTTAATGAACATGCATTAGATAGCTTCAATGAACCAGGTGCTAGGTTTGCCCAAGGATCATAAGCGTTTATGAGGGATAGTGCCGAGCAGATGGAGAATTTAGCATGTCCAAATTAGAGCAAAGTGTGCAGTTGGGGAGGAATGAGAAAATATGAAATGGGTCTGGGTCATGAAATGCTGCTGTTATTTTCCAAAACTTGGTTTTAATTCTGGAAGCAATGGGAGAGCCAATAAAGCATACCAAGATAGGGTAGGTAGGAGTTAGTTTGATCAATCAGAGATGTAGTCTAGAAATAGCTCTCTGAAATATTTATTAGCTCTGAGATGCAACCTGAAAACACATGCACTCATTGGGTATGAATGAACTGTGTTAAAAGATAATAATTCTATATTCTAGCTAGTCCATATTCCATTCTGATCTATGTTGAATATTTTCTTATGTCAGATCTATGTACTACTTTAAAAATTATCTGTATCTGTAATTGTTCAAAGTTCAAATTTTAAAATGTCATCATCGTTAACTTTTTCTGTAGTCCTGTTTCCATTCCTTTTGCTATTGGACATATTTGTGCACACTATACGTTTTTGTGATAAACTGAATTACACTGCATGAAATTGAATCCTTCTTATCAGTTGCATGACTTTGAAAAAGTTATTATTACTCTCTGCTTCTACTTTCTTCTATTATAATATCTAACTCATAGGGTCCACATGAAGATCTACTGATTAACACATGTACAGTGCTTAGAACAGGACCTGGCACATACTAATTTTCACTAATAGTTGATTGACTATCATTAATAGTATGTGTATTAACCTTTATTCTGTGTAGACATGCAAACTATCATTTTTTCAAATGAATAACTTTTTATGAATACAACTCATATAATAAACAGTACTATTAAAATGGTATTTTAATAACAGCATACTAAATACCTACATACATGTTGATACCTTTAAAAATAATTGTCATGTTTACTAATCCTTTTACTTTGTGATTTAAAACATTTCTTTCATCTTTTTTTGAATAATTCAGTAGTTTAAAATGAGTATGGGGGTGCCTGGGTTTCTCAGTGGGTTAAGTGTCTGACCTTGATTTAGCTCAGGTCTCAGTCTCAGGGTCATGACTTCAAGCCCGGTGTTGGGCTCCACGTTGGGCATGGAGCCTACTTTAAAAAATGAGTAGAAATTACCGTATTTGTTCTTAAATCCTTAGTTATTTACTTTCTTATGGTGTTTTTGAAATGTATATATGTAATTAAGATATATATATGTATAAATCTGTAGAAACGTGTCATTGCCCGGCATGTTGCCTGGTGGGTGCTGGTATATTGTCTAGTGGGTGCTTAATGAAATTTACCAAATAACTCTGTTTTCTGTATGTTTTATATGTGTGTGTATGTGTGCGTATATACACACATCAGCTACAGTACATGTGGTTTTAGAGACTCGTTCACATAATTATTGTTTTTCTTTTTTAATCTTTGGTATTTTTAAAGCTCTGAGTATTGTATTCATTTAAACCAAGTTATTGAAATTTTTCCAGGGCTTTGAAGAAACAAAGCCTTTGAATTTGAAAACTTTTTATTCCAAGTTATTGCAGTGTGAGAAAAGCATTCTAGTTATTGTTTTTAAATCTAAAATGAAGTGATTTTTAAAGATTCTTCTAAATGAAGAAGAATAAAAACTTATTTATATAATCCTAAGTGCTTCCAAACATCTGCCGTTCAAAGTACATAATTCACATTGACACCAAAGTGTAGTTTCTGTTTTGACTGGAAGAGTCTGGTATTATTTTTTGTCTGCAAAGGAAAGAATTGTATAGCATCCAAGGGAGAAGACATTTGATTGTATGCAATCAAAATGATCTGTGACTGAAAGCAGATTGCATAGGAGGAGAAATGGCAGCTGTTAAAAACTTATACAATATTAGAGAACTTTTTGCTAAAAACATAAGGCATGGTAATCTTTCAGAAACTAAAAGTAAAACAACCATAACAATGTATTGTCTGCTTGGTATAATTCTTCAGAATTTACAGTAACAAGTAAGAGGAAATTACTGCTGAAAATAGATATTAAATATGGACCAAATTTAGTTTATAAAAATTTGCCATCGGTTTTTATGTTGTGTATATTTAGTTCACTTGCATTATAGAATTAGTTTTGTTTATAGAGAAAAATTTAATCCTTTCCCTCTTATCAGTGAACTTCGAAACCATAGAATCTCTGATCCCCTGAGATATTTCTACCTTGCTACAACTGTCCAGCCTTTTTATTTATATTCCCCACTCATTTATTCCTTCTCATGTTATTTTGAAGGAAATTTACCAGACATAATATCCTTTTTATTTGTAAATTTTATTGTGTCTTTCTAAAAGATCACCTGTTGCTTAAAACATAACCACAATATCATTATCACAACAAAAATATTAACAAGGAATATTGAGAAACATCTGATTAGTTTTCAAATTCCAGTGATCTCGTAAATATTGTAACTTTCTGTTTTGAATCTATATTTAATAAGAATTATACATTACAAATGATTGAATTGAGTCAACACTATTTTTAATGTATAGATTCTGTTTCTCCTTTTATCCTTTAAATTTTTAAATTTTATTTATTCATTTATTTTTAAGTAGGCTCCTCGCCCAGTGTGGAGCCCAATGCAGGGCTTGAACTCTCAATCCTGAGATTAAGACCTGTATGCCTAACTGACTGAGCCACCCTGAGGCCCCATTGGAATTTTTTTTTTTAAATGAGTCATTTTTCTTGTAGAGTTACCTCGTTTATTCATTGCATCTCTTTAGTGTCATTTAAAATGTTCCTCTCTATTCTATACATATGCCGATTTGCTCTATAGGCTTGAGCAGATTTATATTAATTTTTATTACCAAGACTGCAGGTGGTTTTGTTTTTTATCTGGGAATACACGTTGGTTTGTGAAAGAACTATGTTACTAGCAGTTTCAGTGCTATATTAATGAACTCTTAGTATAGTAATGATTTCAAAATTGTGAAATTGTAACATTCCCTTTTTTTATTAGCTTGAATACTTCTGTAGTATTGTAGTATTGTTTGATTACTTAGTGGTTAAGTTTTATCAGAAAGGGTAGATAAATTCTTGGCTTACTAGTATTCCCGAACAGTGGTATAGTTTTTTAAAAATTTTATTGTCATTACAAACTCAATAATTTAAACATATAATGTGTGTTACAATATATTTCAGTTACTATCCTTATTTGATCATATTCTCTTCTTTTTAGCTGGTGGGGGACTTTTCAAGTTGTCTCCTGAGTCCTCTCTGAGTCTCTTTGATAGTCCCTCAGTACTGATAGTTAATACAAAACTTCTGCTAAGAACATGTGTTCTTGGATCATATTGTACATTTCTTGTCCCAGAGCTGGAGTCAGCCATATATCCACAGAGTTCTCTATTTTTATTAAGAAATGGTACTTGGACCCACAGGGTAGGTCCTGGGAGTATTCACTGCTACTGGATTTCGTGTTATTTCTACCCTTTTCAGTGGGCAAAACTAGGAAATACAGAAACACACGTATTTTTTAAGGATAAAACTGTATCCTCGTACTGACGCTTCCACTTCAAATTCTGTACTAAAGGGTTTTTTACTTAACCTATTTTATCTTTCATCTTTATCTTTTGTCTCATATGAGAATCCTAGTTCTCAAGGACTGTAACAGTATAAAGATAGCATTTACCTAAATTCCATTTGAGTATTAAAAAAATTTTAAGGGGCACCTGGGTGGTTCAGTTGGTTAAACGTCTAGCTCTTGATTTTGGCTCAGGTCATGATCTCGAAGTCCTAGGATCCAGCCACATCCAGCTCCCCGCTCCAGTGGGGAGTCTGCTTGTCTCCCTCTCGTTTCATCCCTACCCCGACTCAAGCGCTCTCGCTCTCTCTCTCTATAAAATAAAATAAATCTTTACAAAAATAAAAATAAAACAAATTTTAAGTATAAAAGAATGTAAGAAACCTCCTAGGTCTCAATTTATTAACTAGAACTTTTAAGGATATTAATATTTGGCAGAATATGATCAGGGAAAATATCGTGTTACTTTTAATTGTGTTACTTCAAAATGAAACTCTAAAACCATATTAGAAATTATATTACTTGATTTAGGGACATACATTTTCTGTCTTGTTTCTTTTCATTCATTGAAGTAGGGAGGAGCCCTAAACACTTGAAAGTATAGCCCTTTAGGACACTTGCTAGTTTGGTCCCTGGGCCTTATTTTCTATCCCTCTTGTCCTTCATGGCCATGAAAACTGAGCCCAGGTATGCAATGTGGATAAATACCCTCAGGTTCAAAAATAGCTTTATTGTTCTTAAGCCATACTTCTCTGTTTGGCTATAGTATTTTGTATTTTGTGGATCATGTAGGTAGGAAAGAAATCTCTATCCTTGGGTTATTTCTGATTTGCTTAGGAACACAAAAAAATAAGTGGTCAGGCAACTTATGACCATGATTTCTCACTTTCTCCAGAGAGACCTTTGATGTTTCTACCTTTTCTCCTGTATTCTTCCTTTTTCTCCTCTTTCAGCTTATAAAATCATGTTCCCCAAATAAGCCCAACTCAGATGTCATCTGCTCCATGAAACATTTTTTTATCCCATAGCCAAATTATCTACCCCACCTTTGTAACCTCATAGTCATATTTAGTCTTTCCATTTACATAGTTAATATGTAATAATTTTGTATTAAAATTAATTGAAGATGTAGAGGATGATTCTAGTAAAGAATACTTCTACTAGATTGTGATGCTCACTGCTATGTCTTATTCATTTTTATGCCTCGTGATTTGTATCTTCAGAGAACTCATTTGTATTTTGGTTGCATTTGTATACTTGAATTGTTATAGGCTAAAAAGGGACAGCTGTAGAGTTTAATGTATAAATCATGTGTTCCTTCCAAATAAAGGCCAGATGATGTCATGTCACAAAGGTTTCATTCAAATAATTTTTAAAAATGTGATGTGTGAATGTGAAGTGGTCACACAGCACATGTTGGAATAGACATGGCAACCTGAAATGATCTGCCACCATATCAGTCAATACTGTATTATATTTACAGAATTTAATTTCAACAAAACTTTATCTGCTAAGTTAAATATTTTAAAGTCTTGATTTTGTGATTATTATTTTACTTCATTTATAAATGTGTTTTGGTTTTATAATTACATATGCAGGAGGCATGTATACTTGATGTTACATTTGTTTTTGTTTTTTGTTGTGGTTTTTTCTTGTTTTTTTAAGGTTTTATTTATTTATTTGGTAGAGAGAGAGAGGGAACACAAGCAGGGGAGTGGGAGAGGGAAAAGCAGGCTTCCCCCTGAGCAGGGAGCCTGATGCAGGCTGAATCCCAGGACTCTGGGATCATGACCTGAGCCGAAAGCAGATGCTTAACGACTGAGCCACTCAGGCGCCCCTTGATGTTATATTTGAAACATCATTATATAAGTCAATATCACCTGTTTGGTAAAACTTCTTTTAAATGGATTTGTATACTTACTCAAGGAGGAGAAATACTAATATAGACTGAAGAATATTATATAGGCCAGAGGCAAAAGAAATCAATGTCAGATGCCAATTTGGATTATGACTGTATCTGAATTGTATCATAGTAATGATTTTTAATTCATTAGGTCAACTAGCCATTTGTCAAATAATCTAGAATTAATTTTGTCTAGGTCTTGAATCAGTATGTGTATTTACATATTGGTTGATACTTAAATATGCTAATTTTTTAGGTTTTTTGTTTTTTTTTTTAATAATCTCTACCTCCAGCCCGGGGCTCAAACTCATGACCCCAAGAGCAAGAGTTGCATGCTCTGTCCAACTGAGCCAGCCAGGCAATCCTTAAATATTCTAATTTAAAAATAGATGACTTAAGGAGTGATTTTTAACTTTTTCCTGAAACATGGGTTTAGTACTGTATTCCTTTAGCTAATTCCCCAAATATCTTCATATGGTCCTGATTTACAACACATCACTTTATATCCTGTACAATTATTGTATGAAATATTTGATATATTTATATGAAGATCTTGTATTCAAATGGCATAGTACTTCAGTTATTTTTTCAGCATAGATGCCCATTTATGCTTTTATTTATAATTTTTTTAATTTATATTTTCACATATTCCCAGTAGGTCAGAATGTCATTTCATATGTTTGTTATCACTTGTTTTACTTAAAAATAAGGTTTAGTCAAAATAGAAATTAAAAACACTTGTTTCCTTAGTTGTTTCCTAACCTTGTAGCACTCTATAGTTAATACTTTTATCCTTATACAATTGTTTCTTTAGATGTTTCTAAAAATCTGAAAAACCTCTTACCGTATATCTTATAATTGTTTTTTTTTTAAACTTAATAAAAATTCATCACAGAATATCATATTGTGGTTTAAGTAGAACCCCATTTGACTTTTAGAAGCATGCTTTTATTCAGCCAGAAGATATATAATAAAAACCATTTGATCCGTGAAGAAAACATTTTTCAATGTAGTTTAATCTTAATTTTATGAAAAAATAAGTATTTTTCTAATTTTATGGCAATATTTAGATTAATAAAAGACAAAATTGCAATTGAATTGCCAGACTACAAACATACGTTCATATTCATCATTACTTTTAACTTACTATTCTTGTTGCAAAAGATACCTTGTCTTTTAGAGAACGCAGTGGTATTATTTACATTAATTCATGTGGCTTGTTTGAAAAAAAAATGCTATAACTCCTTTACTTAATGGGATTCTTCCCCTGTGGCAGTGCAAACGTCTAGAGCAGGAGCTTCATCATCTGAAAGAGCAGAACCAGACTTCAGCAAACAACATGAGACATCTGACTGCTGAAAACAATCAAGAACGTGCTCTGAAGGTAAATCTCCGTTCCTTCTTACAGGCAAATTAAGGTTGTAAGCCCTTGGTGCCAGCTTTCTGTGCTGCATATATCAGTTGTGTACATTTCAGCAGAAGTGAGCTGTGGTGTTTGCCAACAACCCCTTCTTTAAACACAGATACAGCACCCTTCTGTTATGGTATTATTTTATTTCGTGTATGTGTACATGAAAACAACGTATTTTCTGAATTTTGAGTGGTGGTATATTAATACTTTGGGTACATGTTCATTCCGTTCCTGATTTTATGATATACTGTTATCTTTTGTAGTTAGTAAAAAGTGGCCACACTAAAAGGAAAAAAAATAAACCATGAGCCTTTTCTTCACATCAATATTTATTACACTAATCTTGTGATACTATTAACCCACAGAACTGACAGTCCCTGAAGGGTATGTGAATATGTTTGGGAATTGAAATCGTTCTCAAAATGTTACTTATTGCAAAAAAAGAAAGAAAATTTAGTCTACTAGAACTTGAAACAAGGGAAGTGTATGCTTCACGACAAGAGGTTCTGTTTCATTGTAATAGAGATCCAATAATCACGAAAAAGGACGTCATTTTGATTCTACTAATTACATATTTTTTCTTACGGTACTTATATGACTTTCCATTCTCCTTCTTTGTCTTTGTCCCAATTTGTAGCATATCACCTGTGACCTAGTTGTGGTTCCTGCCCTCAAGGTGCTTACTTTCTCATTTACTGGTTAAAAATAAAAACAAAACATATCCACAGGAAACAGAAAAGATTCATCGTTGTTGTGTTTGTGCAGTAAGAAAAAAATGTACTATCAAGAAAATTGTATTGTACTTTGTTATCTTAAATTCGTTTTTGCTACAGATTATAGGAGAATATTAGGGCATTAGCAGTGTAACTCACTAAACCAGAATTATCTACCAAAATTCAGAAAAATGGTGACATTTTGAAGTAGACAATATTTTTTGTCTATCCAAAAAGTGTGAAGTTCGGTTGAAATCTGATTTTTCTACAAATGTGTTTAGCTTCATTTTGAAATTCTCGGTGAGTAGTTAGGAGCTTATAATAACTTTGTTGTCATTTTTAATGCACTTTCTCTTTTTTTCTCTCAAATTTATAGACTAGAACGATAAATTGGAAAGAAAAGAAATGTAGATTCTTGATCACTTTTTAATTACCCCAAGGAATTTACCATGATATGATTAAAATTTAGTGTAATAATATTTTCAAATATATACTTGCAAATTAAAAGCAACTTTGTTTTAAAGGCAGCTTCCATAATATGTGCCAATTTATTATCAGCATTAGAGGACAGATTTCATGTATTGTATGTGACATGGCTATTTCCATATAAAACAGACCTGGAATTAAAATTCTAGTTCGTTAAGTACGTAATAATACCACAGTCCTTATTCTGGCTTGTGTGTGTGTGTGTGTGTGTGTGTGTGTGTGTGTGTGTGTGTGTATTTGTTTTAAATTGAATTAAATGGCACCTGCTATTTATGGAGAGGAAGAAACGCACATTTCTAAGAGGTTATTAAAATTAGAAGGTTAGATGTAAACCAAAAAAACCAGGAAGTTCAAAACCAAACAGAACGAAATCCCTATAAAATAGAAATCTCTAGAAACTATAGACTATGTAAAACAATAAATAAACAAAGCTACATTTTTACCCCTGACGAATATACTATGTTAAAATCTTTTCTAGTTTCTCACGTTTTTCACAAAAGTGTCAGATTTTTCTGTTGCCTTTTAATCTTTCCTAACTTCATCCATTCACTAACCAACTTAATTTTTTGTAGAGTTAGGATGGGAGGAAGAATTTTTAAAAACTCATCAATTTAATCTTTTTAAAGCTCCTGTGTTCATTTTAGCTCTTTTAAAAATGTCTATCTTGTGTAACACTGGCTTTGAATCATTTTTTAGTTATTTTATGCTATACTTCCTCATGAGAAATCTTAAATTTATTATATATTTATATCTACTTTATTCTGAATCATTTTTAAAAAATTATTCTTAACTTCCAGAGATGATGTTCTTTTTTTGGTGCTTTGGTTATTACATGCTGTATCTTCAAGTTGCCATATAAGTTATGAATAATAAGTTTATTACCAAGCTATCTGATGAATCAACTTTTCATCTTCTTTCTCAGCAGTATGCCTGTCTTTTACAGTCCACTTACAAGTATCATTTTTTTGTTGTTGTTAACTCATTCAATATTTAGTATCTAAATAAGCTTTAGGAAGAAATTTTAAGAAGAGTCTATTTCTAGGAGCTTTCAATCGGTCAATAATATTTCTAGCATTTTATCATAAGTAGTACTATTATTGATATCAGTAAAAGGTAAATTTGACTAGGTAAGAGCTGAAAATTTTATGCTTTTTTTAATTGTATAATGCTGAAATTCATAAAGGAAACAGTACTGGGGATATGTTTGGGAAAAATCCAAATTAATGATCATACATTATATAGAACTTTCCAATTAATTATGGCAAATACATGATTATCATACAAGGAAATACTTTATTATATCATAGTGCTGTTCAAATAATAAATCTTTGTTTATTCTAATAACCTGGAAATTATTTCTAAATTATTTTTTGTGGTAGAGCATAAAATTGGATTTTTGCTGATCATATAAGCATTGTTTTTGAAGTAGCATGGAATTATACTAGCTAAATTTGCTAACATGGCATTTTTCCCCTACTTTTATAATGTTTGCAGTTTTCCCTAATAACAAGTAAAACACAATGGTACATAAAGGATGAAGGGCTAAATTTATGCTGATACTAGTCTATACCTTGAGAGTAACTTTAAAAAAACAAAAGAGCTTATTTTCTAATTTAAAATAAATTTTACCTCTTTATGTTAAGAAATTGGTTTCTTGAAGAAGAGTTTTGGACATTTAATGTTTTTGAATAAATTTACATTAACCATAAATATGTAGACATCAGACAATAAGAAATTTCACATATACTGCCTTTTTATCCCTCTTCCATTTTATTTATCTTCTTTATCATACATCTTTAACTTCCTACAGTTGGGCTTCTCCACTGTAATTCCATTGAAAACCATTCATTCTTAGATTATAAGTGACTTCTGATGATTAAACTTGTGAAACTTATTCTCTATCCTACTCAGTATCCTAGTCAATGTAACTAGAACACATTTCCCTTTTGTTGGCCCTGCCCTTTTAAAAACTTTCCTAGAGTTCTGTATTGCTACATCCTCATCATTTTTTTCTTTGATTGCTGTTATTTAGCTGGTGCCTCCTTTTTTCTACCTAGTTATGTGATTAGACCCTTATTGTTCTTTAAAAAAAAAAATTTTTTTTTTAGAGCAGTTGTAGATTCCCAGCAAAATTGAGCAGAGTGCAGAGTTCCCACATAACTCCTGCCTTCACACTTGCACATGCCCACAGCACCCAACACCAGAGTGGTATATTTGTTACAGTTCACGAATCTGTATCAGTATAACCCACAGTCCAGAGTTTACATTAAGGGTCACTCTTAGTCTGTACATTCTTCTGTGCATTCTAACAAATGTACATGACACATACCTACCATTGTGGCTCATACAGAAGTTTCTATCTAAAAATCCTCTGTGCTCTGCCTATTTATTTTTCTCTCCTCCTAATACCTGCCAGCCATTAATCTTTTTACTGTCTCCATAGTTTTGCCTTTTCCACAATGTCATATGGTTGGAGTCATATAGTATGTATTCATTTAAACTTTCACCATACCTTTTGATGGCTTTGTAGCTCGTTTGTTTTAGTGTTTAATATTACATTTTCTGGGTGTACACGGTTTATCTACTCGCCTACTGAAGGATATCTTGGTTGCTTCCAGATTTTGGCTTATGAACATCCATTTGCAGAATTTTTTGGACATACATTCTTCAACTCATTTGGATAAATACCAAGGACTGCAATTGCTGGATTGTATGATAAGAATATATTTAGTTTTGTAAGAAACTACCAAACTCTCTTCCAAAGTAGCTGTACCATTTTTCATTCCTTCCAGTAATGATTGAGTTTTTCTTGTTTCACTTTCTTGCCAGTATTTGGAGTTTCTTTTATTGTAGGCTTGTTTGTTCTAATTTCATGCATTCCTGTAATATCACCTATTATATATGTCCTAATGACTACCTCTTCTGTCCTTCCACTTAGATATCTTAATGTTTCCTTAACCTCAGCAAGTTTGAAAACAAATCCCTAATTTGACTCCCTAAGCCTTTTCTCCCCAGAAAGAAGTCAGTACCTGAGACTAACACTATTGACTGTATAACTCAACATTTATTCCCAATCATATTCTCCTTTGTTTGTCTTTACTATAGAAGCAGGAGAAGTTAAACACTTTCTTAGTCTTTCTTTTTGCCAGTGTGACATAAGAGGAATTCTGCAGCAGGGGAGAGAGAAGTTGGAGTGTCTCTGGAAAGGTTTTTGTTTCCCTCACATAGGACAGATGTAGCAGGCACCATTCCTTTTTTTCTTATTACCTTGAACACTTCCTCCCTTCCTGGAAGTACAGCAACCACTTTATAGCCATGAAGAAAACACCAAATGAAGCTGGCCATTAACATCAGTTGAGCCCCTTAGCCAGTGAGCTACTTTGAGAACATTAAGCACCCATACCCTGATTTCTTTTTCTGGTGATAGATATACCCTTAATTGCTTTTAATAGTTTTCCATTATTTACTTCCAAATTGATCAATTAATATCTATTAATCAATGATACTACCATGCTCCATAGACATGTAGGCTAATACAGTTGACATAATTTTCATATTCTTTTTAGGCTGTCATCCACCACAAAGCAATGGAGCATCCAGTATGGTCAATTCTGTAACAATTATTTCTCTCCTATTTTCCCTCCTATTTTATTATCTTACCTCTACTTACAGGTCCATGATCTAGACAATAATAGCATAGACACACCTCATTTTATTGTGCAACACTTTATTGCACTTCACAGATAATACATTTTCTGCAAATTGAAGGTTTGTGGCAACCCTATGCCAAACAAGTCTATTGGAGCCATTTTTTTTTCAACAGCATTTGCTCACTTTGTGTCTCTGAGTCACATTTTGTTAAGTCTTGTGCAATATTTCAAACTTTTTCATTAGTGTTGTATTTGTTATGGTGATCTGTGATCAATGATTACAACTCACTGAAAGCTCAGGTGATGATTAGCATTTTTTAACAATATTTTTTAATTAAGGTATGTACATTTTGTCTTTTTATGCTATTGCACACTTACTAGACTATGGTATAGTGTAAACATAACTTTTATATGCACCGGGAAATAAAAAAAATTCATTTGACTTGCTCTGTTGCAAGATTCACTTTATTGCAGGGGTCTAGAACAAAACCTATAATATTTCTGAAGTATGCCCGTACCCTCCTAACTTTTCTGACCTCAGTTTCTCACCTCTCTAACCAGTTGTCACTTTCATTTGCTATCATTCCAAAACACAAGTGACACTTTGCTACTCAAAAACTTTCACTGTCTTGCATTGTCAACAGTATGAGAAAATAGAGATATCCTGAATGACCCTTCTGATAAAAAAAAATGAAAAGGATGGCTAAAAGTTATAATTTAAGTATATTTTACAACAACATTATAGAGAAGGCAGGAAGATAAGGAATTTACAAAGGCCTAAAACAAAGTAGAAATGGGGGCAGGATGTTGGGGAGGGGAACATGAGAATTAAGTGATTGCCTGAAGTTGTCTTTCACTCTGAGAGCATTTGTCAAACCTCTGTGAATTTTCCATTTTAATGGTTTCAAGGGCAAGACAAACAAGAGATAGAGCCTGGAGCCTGTTTAAGCCAGAGAGTGTAATGAGATATCCTCTCTTGAAGCTGGTATTGTAATGGCCACACCATTAGTGTTTAGGTGAACAAGAGTCAAGCCCTTCCTGCAAAATAAGGTAACAAAGGAATTTGACTTTCTTGACTATGGAGGGGGTGAAATCACTGAGAATTCATCTTCCTTGGCCAACTTTTGGGCAGGCAGGTTTAGAACCACACAAGTTGCCTGAATTCTTGCTATTTGTGTAGTTCTATAAGCTGAGGATTTAATCGAAGTAGTCCTACCCTGGAGGGGCCCATAGACCACAAACCAAAACAAATTACCTTCCAGTTAGCCTCTAATATTTATTATAGATAAAATTTCAAAGACCCAGAGCTATCAAAAAACACATAAGAGAAAAAAGCACTTCTAATGAAAGTTAGTGAAAACATAAGGCAGCAGAATCATACACATACTTCAACAACAAATAGTTCAGGTATTCTATTAGTCACAGAATATAACATAAGTATTTAAGTAATATCTTTAAAAAGAGATGCTTGAAAATAAGAGCAAGGAAAATGACCAAAAATGATTGAGTGAATTTGAGAAAACTAATGAGATTGAATTTACAGAATTAATAAAATAATTAAAATTAAACAGCAGATAGGTTTAACAGCAGATTACATAGGCTGTAAGAAACTAATAATGAACAGAAAGATAGATCTGAACCAAGTACTTCTGGAAGCCAGAAAGATGAAGAAATGAAAAATATAAAATAGATGTTAAAGGACACAAAAGATAGAATGAAAAGATCTAAAATAAATCATTTAGAATTCTAGAGTATTAATATAGGGAACAGGGAAAAGGCAAGATACAGAGAAATCATGACTGAGCATCTTCCAGAATGGTCAAATGACAAAAGCCTTAGATCTAGGGATACCAAATGAATTCCAAGTATGACATATTAGGAGAAACTGCAGAACACTGAAGTTAAAGCCCTTAAAAACAACCATTAGAAAAGACATATTTAACAAAGGAATAGCATTTAGACTCACTGACTTCTCAATAGTAATAATGGAATAATTTCTTGAATACCCTGAAAGCAACAATGGGGATAATTCCTTAAATATGCAGAGAGAAAGGAACTGTCAAGAGCAAGAGTGAAATAATGGTCAGATAAATAAAAAAACTTCATTTGCTTTCTGTTATGTATAGAATATAATCCAAACCTCCTAATTTAAGACTTCAGAATTTAAGATTCCACACTACAATTTTAGCCTGTTTTTTTTTTTAATTTTCCTTCTTCGTTCTTTCTTTTACTTTCCTTTTTACCTTACTTTTTTTTTTTTAAACTATTTCTCTCTTTGTAGTATTGAGAAACCCTAACCATCCCCCACTACTTCCTACATGTGTCATGTTCTTTAATTTCCTCTGGTCTTTACTTTAGTTGTGACTTTTATTTAATTCTGTCTCTAGTATTAGTCGATTGCTTACGTGTCATCTCTAAATCAAAAACTTCTTAGCATAGGGATCATAGCCTTTTCAGGTTGCTGTTCTCTTGGAATTTAGCACATTGTTGAACTCATTATATAATCACTAAGTTTTTTAAATCAAATTAGTTTTAACCAACCTAGTTGAAGTCAACATATTTATTAAGTATTTACTAAGTTAAAGACAAGGAGGATATGGAATTATTCCAGAATAATGTCTTCATAGTCACTAACTGGGCTCAATTAAAACTCTCTAGAAAGATTTCTGTCTTGTGCTAAAGTTTCTTCACTCATGAATTGAACAATGCAGTGTCAGGAATTCCAGTTTTTCACTATTGGCTTAAAAATATCAATAGAAGAGATTTTTGTTCATGCATTTTTTTTCCTTTGCTATTCAGAGTTCACTGCAGGATAAGCTCTTTTAAGAGACTGAGTAAATAGCAAGCACTATTAATTACATTTGATAGTAAATAATATAATTTCTTATGATGAAATCATATATTGAGATGAGTTATTAGTCATTTGCCTGTACTGGCCATGTTAATGGGCTATCTTTGATATGCCCAGATGATATAACCTTTCTACTGTCTGTGTGGTATGGCTTTAGATTATTTTCTAGTGAATAACTGCAGTAATAGATTTTGAATTTAAAATCCTGAATTTTCCCATTTATTAGCTATTTAGCATTGGGAAAGTCTAAGCTTTGGCTCCTACATTTGTAAGATAATGTCAGCAAATATATTGTACAATTGAGAAAATGTATGGACAATCTGTAAAGTAGGACACATTATTCCATATGGTGTGGTAGTAGAAAGAACATTTGTGTAGATGTCAGACACCGTTTTCTTGTCTTTCCTGTACCGCGAACAAACTATGATCTTGTCAAATTATTTTACATCTTTAAAACGAGGTTAAGTAACATTCAGAGTCAATTAAATTGGAAGATGTGATTTTATAAATTGGTAGTGTTATATCATAGATATATATTTATGAGATGATGAATTCAGGCCCACATAGATTCTGTATTAAGGGAAGACCAGCCCATTGTAAGCTAATATGGTCTTAGGTAGGACAACCATATAATTTATCTTTAAACTAAGACATTTTTTAGAACAAAAGAAATATGATTAAAAATTATACCAGGACAAAGGGATGTGGCTACAAAATGGGGTGGCACAATGGATCCTGTATCGTTAGAACAGTTCTTTGTCTTTGCTTGTGGTGGTGGTTACATCTACATGTGATAAAATTGCATAGAACCAGGGGCGCCTGGGTGGCACAGCGGTTAAGCGTCTGCCTTCGGCTCAGGGCGTGATCCCAGCATTATGGGATCGAGCCCCACATCAGGCTCCTCTGCAATGAGCCTGCTTCTTCCTTTCCCACTTCCCCTGCTTGTGTTCCCTCTCTCGCTGGCTGTCTCTATCTCTGTCAAATAAATAAATAAAAAATCTTTAAAAAAAAAAATTGCATAGAACCAAACACACATACACACACACACGTGCATGTGAGCTAGTGAAGTCTACATAAGCTGCATGGGCTGTGCCACAGTGGCAGTTTCCTGGTTTGGGTATTATGCTATGATTATACAAGATAATAACCATCAGAGGAGGTCAGATACAGGATGCATGGGATCTACGCATATGTCTTTCTTTTTTTCTTTTTTTTTAAGATTTATTTGACAGAGATAGAGACAGCCAGTGAGAGAGGGAACACAGGCAGGGGGAGTGGGAGAGGAAGAAGCAGGCTCATAGCAGAGGAGCCTGATGTGGGGCTCGATCCCATAACGCTGGGATCACGCCCTGAGCCGAAGGCAGACACTTAACGACTGCGCCACCCAGGTGCCCCGTCTTTTTCTTTAACTTCCTGTGAATTTACAATTAGTTCAAAAAATAATAAGTCATTTTTAAAAAAGCAAGTCATTCATCCATCTCAAGCTCAAGGAGAGGAATTCCACAAGGGCATGAATACCAGGAGGCAAAGATCGTTAGGGGCCATGTTAAAGGCTGCCTATCACAACTTGGATGTAAAGAAACACCACAATTCAATATGCCCAAAACCAAACTCATGATCATACCCTGAAAACCTGTTCATTCTGCAGGTTCTATCTCAAAAGAGGATGTCCACCTTACTGGCAGCTTAGGCCAAACTCCTGGGGTTAACCTTGATTTCTCTTTCTGTCTCACACTCCACATTCCAACTGTAAACAAATTCTCTTGGCTCTACTTTTGGTGCATATCAAGAATCAGTCACTTCCCATCATTTCCACTGCTACTCCTACCTTTCAGGTCTCCATCATCTCTTGCCTAGATTATTGCAAAGCCTACTAGTGGTTTCTTATTTCCATCCTTACCTCCTCTATTCTCAACACAGCCTCCAGGACCATCCTATTAAAATATAAATCAGATCACATTACTCCTCTGCTAAGAACCTTTAAGTGGCTTGCCATTTCACTCAGAGAATAAACCTACAAGACCTCTTGATCTGGCCCTCAGTTTCCTCCTTGGCACCATCCTGAACTTTAGTCATACTCCTCTCCTGCTGTTCCACAAACATACCAGGCATGCTTGCATCTGAAGGCCTTTGTACTATCTGTTCCTACTCCCAAGCATCACTCGCCCCCCCAAATATTCACATGGCTTACTTTCTTAACTCCTTCAAGTCTGTCCAAATGCCCCCTTTCAGTGAGGGCTTCACAAGTGTTTTTTCTATCCCCTTCCCTGCTTTTACTCCAGAATACTTATCTTCCAAGAAAGTATATATTTTACTTATGTATTATATTTACTGTCCATTTTCTCGATAGAAATGACTGCTCCATGATCAAGGATTTTTGTTTACTTTGTACACTTCTGTATCTATTGATGATATTAAAAATATTTGACAGTCGGAGATACTAACCAACCATAACAGATGCCAACTGTTAACAATTTGTATGGCTGTTCCTATGCATAGCAGCTGAAACCAGCTCTAACTGAATCTTCTACAAGTACACATAGTAGCCCCTGAGTAAATAACTCTTAAGGGAATTAATACCACATGCGACTTAGTATCTGGCTTTCCCTACTTAACACTTCATAAGCATTTTCCAGGACACTTACTGTATGAATATCACCTTAATGTACTACATAATTTGCAATGCACAGATGCACCATCATTTTAACTCTTCCCTTAATGTTGAATATTTAGGTTGCTTGTAGCTTTACATTCTTAACACCACTGTGAAAAATATTTCTGTATATTTAAAATATTTTGTGTAGTTTAATATTTAACCATATTTAGCAAACAAAAATTTGATTATTTTTCAAATTTTTATTTTTAGTAAAGCAAATAGTTTTCAAAGCCAAATGATTCTAGGGGCACCTGGGTGGCTCAATCCGTTATGCACCTGACTCTTAATTTCAGTCCAGGTCATGATCTCAGGGTCATGAGATCTAGCCGTACATTGGTCTCTGTGCTGGGCATGGAGCCTGCTTAAGATACTCTCTCTCTTTCTCAGCCTGCTTAAGATACTCTCTCTCTTTCTCCGTCTGCCCCTCTGCACCCCCTTAAAAAAATGCCAAATGATTCTATAAGGATTCTAATAAATAAGGCAGTGTCTCATCTTACCTCTTCTGAATTCTGCTCCACAGGGGAAAAAAAAAATAACTTTCAACTCTTTCAGCCATTTATTCTGTATCTGTACTATATTTCTAAGTGAAAAGCTTATAGTTTTTTTTTCATCTTTTGTTATTCATTGATTCCCTCCTATAAAGATGATGATGTAACTTTCTGTTAGATTAGTGCTTAGTATTACATTATTATAATATTCATAACTGACCATGTAGTATTCCTCAGACATCTCTGCAAGAATTGTATTTTACGTCATGACCCAGATAGTATACAAACATACAAATATAAAACTAAAGCAAAATAAAATGTAAGGAAATAATACATACTCTAATTGACATATTTGTATTCAGACATGTTAAATTCTGTTTAATTTTTTTTTGAAACCTAATGCTGGTTGTGACCCTCTGAATAAACTGGGTGACAAGTCTCCCATGGGTGTTTTGTGTTTCTACGTGTTTTGTGAACAGAGGCACAATTGACCTTTGCTCTGAAATATGTTCTGGAGGATATTTGCTTAGCAAACAGTCTTGGAAGATAGAGATAGTGTCTCCCTCTGTAGCAGAAGGCAGATTTGTTTCCTCTCCCTCTGAAGCAGAGGTCATGTAAGTTTGCAGTATATTATAAAAGATTTGGCTTCCCTGAGTTTGAATTTCTTCAGCTATAATGCAGTCCCACTTTTCCCTTTCATATTGCCCCCATGGGAAGTGGGGGATATAATGCAATATCCAACTTTTCCCTTTCATATTGCCCCCATGGGAAGTGGGGGATATAATGCAATATCCAACTTTTCCCTTTCATATTGCCCCCATGGGAAGTGGGGAGCAAAGACCACCAATACAAACATGAAGCTTAAGCGTTTGTGCTATGTCTGAGTAAAGTTCTTTGGGATGCAGAATTCTTGTCTTCTGCCAGTATGCACGAAACTGGCAGGCTAATTTGTTAGCCTACAAGTAGGATAAAAATATTTCATCCTTCACACCCTTCACGGTTCCTTTCTTTTTTTAATATTTTGTCTTCCTCAGAATTATAATCTGGATTTCTTTGTTTGTATACTGTGTATCACTAATACATCCACCCACTCTCTACTAGATATAAATATCTTGTTAATACATTCAAATATTTCAGGTAACCTAAAACTATTACTTTTTTTTTCTTTTTAAGGATCTGAACTGATTGTCCTATAGGACATTATGCATCTTACATTACCTACCTTCAGTGTAACTCTGTGGCTTCCTTTAGGTTCTCCTATGTTGGATCACCTGTTTCCTGTATCTCATTTTGCTTGTCTTACTCTTTCATTTTGATGGAGCATACTTCCTAATAGTTTCCTGGGAAAGGATACGCGTGAGTTAAATTTTTAAAGATTCTGTGGTATTTCTTCAAGATAGATTTTAGAAGCAGAGTACTTGAATAACAGGATGAACATTTAAATTCAGATTCCTAGACTCACTTTCAGGATTACCAAGGCAGAATATTTGACAAAAGACCCAAAAAGCTTGTGCTTTAATTTTATTGTTTTTGAAACTTCTAAAAATTGAATTTCTCTTTTAGAATTTATGCATCCATTAAAACCACAATGAGATACCATGTCATACATATTAGAATGGCTACATAAAAAAAGACTCGCAATACCAAATGTTGATGAGATGTGCAGAAACAATCCCTCGCACACTACTGGTAGAAATGTAAAATGATAACAGCTGCTTTGGCAAATACTTTACCAGTTTCTTATAGAGATATATTTAATACGGGTGGCTCAGTTGGTTAACCATCTGCCTTCAGCTCAGGTCATGATCCAGGCTCCTGGGATCGAGCCCCGTGTCATACTCCCTGCTCAGCAGGGAGTCTGCTTCTCCCTCTGCCCTTCCCGAGCCCCACCTGACCTCACACTCGCTCTCTTTCTCTCTCTCTCAAATAAATAAATAAAATCTTAAAAAAAGAAGAAGAAGAAGAAATATATTTAGCATATTATCCAGCTATTGCACTCCTGGGTCTCACTCTAGAGAAATGAAAATTTATATTCACAAAAATGATGTACAAAAATGTTCATAGCAACTTTTATTTGTAATTGGCCAAAACTAGAAAGAAGCTAGATATCCTTTAGTAGGTCAATGGATCAACATCCACACAATCAACTATGATTCATAAATAAAAAGGAAAAATTTACTGATATATGCAACACCTTTGGTGGTTCTCATTATGTTGAATGAGAAAAGCCAATATCAAAGGGTTGTATCTATATGATCCCAATTATATAACAGTCCCAAAGTGACAAAATCATTATGATAGAGAACAGATCAGTGGTTTCTTGGAGTTAGGTGGAAGAGCTTGAGTATGACTATTAAAGTCCAACAGGGAGTTTCTGTATAGTGTTGTAACAACTCTGTAGTCAGATTTTATAATATTAAAATGTCATAAAATTACATATCTGGGAGGGAAGATGTAAAAACAGATGAAATCCATATAAGGTCTATAGCTGAGTTAATAGTATTGTGTCAATGTCAGTTTCCTGGTTTTGACAATACACTATGGTACATATATGATATTACTACTGGGAGAAGTTAAATGAAGGCTATGCAGGATCTCTGTACTCTTTGCAAGTTCTTTTGGGTCTTGAATTATTGCAAAATAGGAAGTTACTTTAAAAGTTATACATGCTCACCATAGCCAGTGAAACAAATGCTAAGATATATAAATAAAACTTAATAATATCCCCTTGGCCCTCTCACAGTTCTTAGACTTGCCAAATTAATCTTGACCAGGAATTACAATAGTGGATCTCCTCATCTTATTACCTGATTTTAGTGGAAATAGATTCTGTGTCATACTAAATTAGTTTGACATTTACCATGGGATTTTCCCTTTTTCTTCATAGTCTCAGTTTGATAGTTCCAATATGTGGGTCATCTCTGAGTCTGGTTTTGTGATTATTTTGTTGCTTTACATTTTTGTTTTGTTTTGCATTTGCTTTCATGCACCTCATGATTTTTTACTGAATGCTGGACATTGTCAGTAGAACAATAATAGTTTTCCTGTCAGGCCAGTAGAATGAGCATTGAGTTGTTCTACTCAGGAGTTGAACTAGATTTGTTTTTTGTTGTTGTTTTGTTACTGTCAGTGCATCATAGGTTTCAAATTGCTTCTAGTAACAGGTTGCTATTGCCTTGTGCTCAAGATGGAAGCCCAGATGCTGGAGGATTTTTCTCAGTGTTCATGCTCCACCCTTAGTTTTCAGTTGAACCTATGTGCTTAACCTCAGAGAGTGTCTCACTCTACACTGTTGCCTTTCTTCCAGCAGTAGAATTCCATTTATAGTCTGATGTTGGAGGACTGAGAGTCCTCTGCTTCAATTTTAGACAGTCCCTTTATGCTTGGGCTTTGGAGTGGGGCTTTCTTAGAATTCTTTTCCATGGCAGCCAAACTCTGACTTGTATCCCTGGGTGGTATTGTGTTTGAGAGACCTTCCTGCCCCTTACCAAGTTTTAGAAGCTATCTAATGTTATTGGTATAAGATCCTGGAGGCAGGTCTATTTCCTGCCACTAACCCAGAAATAGGAGTTCTTTCTTCTACCATTCCCAAGCAGTGGGTTTTTCCTGTGTCCCGAGGACTTCACTGCTCTTCTTTCAGCTGTAGATGGCTTTTGCTCTATCCATAGAAAGGTGTGGTTGTAGATAGGAGGTGGAGTAGGGTGGGAAGGGATTTGTTCCTTCGTAGCAGCAACCAGTCTCTACTCCTACATACACTGCATGTGAGTATCACTGAGGGAAGCTATCTCTGGTTTCCTACTCTGGCCTTGATATTTTCCATGTGTACCTAATGGAGCAGTGTGGGAAAGAGCCTACTAGTAAGTGCAAACCCCTTTTGTCAGGGATTTCTAGGGCTGTCTGTGATAGCTGGCCATTCTTCCCAGGTTCTGCCCAAGGTAAGCTAGTCTGTGCATCCCATTTCTCCTTGGAGTCTTCTCCCTCATTGAAATTAAGACTGTTTGGTTGCCCTGTGAACTTAGCTAGATCTAATGAGCTCTAGAAAATTTATGACTCTGTGCATTGTACAGCTTTTCTTATAGTTTACATAGTATGACAGTTGTTCTGGTTTTCTGCATCAGAGTCATGATCATTATCTCTACTATTGGATTTTGATAAATACTGTTTTGTCGTATTTAACTAATTTCTTTCTAGAATACTTTTGAAGTTTGTATTAGTGGATATAACAAATTTTATTGAGTTCTTGATATTGAACACTTCCTTGAATAAACTCTTGGATTTGATTTGTCATTGTTTTTTTGAGAATTTTAAAAATTATATTTATAACCATCTGCCCTCATGTAGCATTCACTGAGTGCCAGGCAGTGTTACTAATACTTTACATATGATAAAGTACTTAAAACTCAAAGTGACCCTCTGAGATAGGTGTTATGACTATTCCTAATTTTATAGGTAAAGAAACTGAATAATATGGGTTACTTGACTTAACCAATATTATGGATAATAATAATTGGTAGACCCAGACAGATCTGAACTCTCTCCAAAATTTACAGGCTTGAGAATAAATGAAATTGACCTGGAGCTTCTTGCTTTGTTTTGTTTTGGTTTTTCACTGTCAGAGTTTTGTTAAGAGTGAGTTTGAATTTTTTTTTCATATGTTCAGTGGATGTGTGCGTGTGAATATAAATAAATCTATGTATTTGTCTGTTTATATGTTTTCCTCATTTTTTTCTTGATTTTTGTTTGCTTTATCTTGGTCCTTCGTCCCTGAGTTTTTTGTTTTGTTTGCATTTTATAGCTTTATTGATACATACTTCATATACCATAAAATTCACTTTAGAGTGTATTATTTTAGTATATTCACAGACTTGTTCACCCATCACTGCAAACTAATTTTAGAAAATTTTCAACGCATGCCAGTAACATCTCATTAACATCTCACACACGTTAGCTGTCATTTCCCCATTCCTTCCAACATTCTTCTCCCATTCCTAAGCAACCACTAATCTGCTATTTCTATAGATCAGTCTATCCTGGATATTTCATGTAAATGAAATCATTAAATATATGGTCATTTGTGACTGACTTCTTCACTTGGCACAATATTTTCAAGGTTTATGCATGTTATAGCATGTATCATTACTTCATTTCTTTTTATTGATACATGATACTCATTGTGTAAATACACTGTATACTATTATCAGTTCATTAGCTCATGGACATTTAGGTTGTTTCTGCTTTGGGGCTATTATGAATAATGTTGCTATGAACATTTGTGTACAATTTTTTGTTTGGACATATGTTTTCATTTTTCTTAGTTACATACCTAAAAGTGGAATTGCTGGGTTATATGGTAACTCTGTGTTTAGCATTTTGAAGTTTTGCCAAACTGTTCTTTAAGTGGACGCACCATTTTACGTTCTTACCAACCATGTATAAATTTTCTACATCCTCACCAAGATTGTCTTGTCTTTTCTATTGTAGCCATCCTATTGGGTGTGAGGTGGTATCTCATTGTAGTTTTAATTTGCATTTCCCTAATGAGTAAGGATGTTGACCATCTTTTCATATACCTATTGGCCATTTGTACATTTTTAGAGATATGTCTGTCAGATCTCTTTTGCCCATTTTTGAATTGGATTATTGTCTTTTCATTGTTGAGTTAGAAGATTCCTTTATATATTTGGTATACAAGCCCCTTGTCAGGTATATGATTTGCAAGTAGTTTTCCAATTCTGTGGGTTGTCTTTTCGCTTTTTTTGATGGTGTTCTTTAACAAACAAAAGCTTTTGATTTTGATTAAATTCAATTTATCTATTTCTTCCTTTTGGTTGCCAGTGCTTTTGGTTCTGATCTAAGAAGGCTTCACCTAACTCAAAATCACAAAGATTTACATCTGTGTTTTCTTCTAGGGGTTTTATAGTTTTAGCTCTAACATTTACATCTATGACCAATTTTGAGTTAATTTGGAGATATTGTATAAGTTAGGGTTCAAATGCTTTCTTTTAAATGTGGATATCCAGTTGTGTCTGTACCATTTGCTGGAAAAAAAAAAAAAAAGATGATTCTTTCCCTATTGGATTGTCTTGACACCCCCCTCCAAAGTCATTTGACCATATATATGAGAGTTTAGTTCTGGACTCTAAATTCCCACTTTGTTTTTGTTTTTGAAGATTGTTCTGGCTGTGTCAGTTTTGATGCTAATATTACTAGCTTAATGAATGGCATAATTTTTATTTTTAACTGGTCTTGACAAGTTTAAATTGAATTGGAATGGTTATGTACCACTGGAAGCCAGTGATTCCAGGCCTCTTTTTTCTCTATATTACTATTACTGTATTTTAAATAAAAGTAATTTACCAATATGTCACTTGGTGCATAAGTGACATAGTGAGAAATATAGTGGCAAGAAATTAGTTTGAGAAGGGAGAGAATGATACCAGATCTTGTACAAGTTGTAGTTCAAATTATTGAAGCGTATGGGAATACTCAGAGGTCAGATGTAGAAGAAGTGAAATAAATGGAACAATAATGATTTCCAACGTTTGGCTCTTGGTGCACAGAAATAAGTGGTTCACAGAGGAGACTGAGAAGAAATAGATAAGAAGATGACCCAGAGATTGTGTTATGAGAGAATTCAGAATAGAGTAAAACTCCATGAAAGGAATGGTTCACAGTGTCAGATGCTACAGGAAATCAAATAATATCAAAGTGTCCATTTGATTTGGCAAGTAAGAGGGCAGTGGTAGCTTTGTCACTGCAGTTTCAGTGGTTATGGTGGTGGTCTTGAATCTAGTAAACTGCCGAGTAAATGGAAAGTTTAGAGGCAGAAAAAATATAAATCATTTTTTGAAGAGCTTATTTCTGAAGTAAAAGTGCAAGGATTAGAATGTAATGTGAAAGGAACATTGAGGATGATTTATTTTAAGGAATGGAAATTATCGCAAACATTTTCTCAATCATTCTCCTTGTCTAAGAAGTCAGATATGTAGCTGTCTAACCTAAAGCTAGCTGGTGTACGTCCTGGTTCAAAAAGATTGCTAAGTCAGATAATAATTTAATAATTCGGAATTGGAAAACTTAGAGGGAACGGGCCAGTTGGTTTTGAATGCTGAGCCAAATGATCCTGAGGTAGACTGAGGGCTAGGTCGTCTGCTGTAGGCCATGTGCAGTCTGAAGTTATGAAGCAGCCAGTTGGAAAAGTCGGAGTCAGTGTTAAAAAACACACAATTCTGAGTAAAGGAAGTGGAGAGAAATTGTGCGCTGATTCCTAACAGTGTTCTGTTCCCATGCCAGGCTTTGTTTTCCAACAACACATTTTTCCTTGAGAGGGTGCCTTTCCTTACAACACGCAAGACTGGCAGCTAGACCAGGTTTACAGTCTTTGCATACCAAATGGGGAATTGCTATGACAGCATTCATTACAGGCTCTCTGAATTCAGACACAGTTACGCTGAAGGGTGGGTCTATGGATTCCAGCACCAGGTATAGCCAAATCATCAGAGCCTAAGTTCACCAAGACACAATAAAAATTGATGAGGTTCAGATAAAACAACTGTGAGCCATACCTCTTACATGGAAGGAATACTGAATTTCTTTGGGAAACTGTACGTTATCTGGAGATTATCAGTGGCAAACCACAAATGCAGTACTTGTGAATTCTTAAATTTAATTGCTCTTAACATTGGATGCCAGTGTTTTTCTAATTTTGAATTTCATAGTACTATTTTAGGAATGTGAGATTTGATTTTGATACATAGTTATAGACATATAAAATTACATTGCATGCTCTCCTGTCTTATATGTTTGTAATATGCCAAAAAAAAATCAAAATGAATACTTGAATGATGATATAAACTTTCAGTAGGGGACTGAATATTAAGCACACCAGGCAAATTTATCATTATGTCAGCTGGCTTTAGATAGATCTTGGAATCCTTTTTAAATCTTTGTATCACCTTCTTTTTGGAACTGGTATTTCCTTTGACTGAAATGCCCACATCACCTATTGCCCTACCTCCTTTGCCCAGATAACATCTACTCATCCTATCTTCAATTTGGCCACGGTTCTCTTTGTCACCAAACCAGAAAGGTATTTGGATGGTAGGATGAAATTGTTTTAATATCAAAATAAGCACTGATTTGAAAAGAAATGGAATATGTAAGAAACTCAGTGCTCCCAGGATTTCTTCCAGGCCTTTCCTATCTCTGTCACATGAACAGTACCTTCAGTCCTACTTTCCCCTTTGCCTTCTGCTCTCACCTCAATATCTCCTCCCTTTTTTTTCCTGGCCTGTTGAGTTTTGGTGTTACAGTGGACCAAGGTGTAGAAGAGAAGTTATTCATGATACATTGTTGAAAACAATACCCCGGGTAGCTTTAAAAGCAATAAAGGTCCACTTGACTGGTTGTTAGGTAATGCGTATAGGTTAATGGCTCTTGACAGAGGCATGTATTGGAATCATCAAAAGAATGTTAACAAAATAATAAATCTGGGCCTGACCCAAAATATTCTGAATTGGAAAATCTTACACTGAATTTGAAAACTTGCTGACATAGACAGATTTGGTGTTTGGAAGTAAAATAGGGACAAAATATTTCCCCAACCTCTTTTTAGGCCTTTGGATTTTTTGTTTCTGAAGATGATATGTTTGTTTTCTACCCACTGTGCTTTTAATTTTAGTTCTGTTTCATTTTTTACTTGATTTCAGTACTAACTTGATGTTAGTATTTTGGTGGCATTTTCAGTTTTATGTCTTTTTAAAGTGCTTTCTTGGTGTTTTAAGGGTACGCTAGATGCGGCTATATAAGGAATGCTGGCCAAATGAAAGTTTCCTTTTTCATTTTTAGTATTTCCAATAACCAGATTCTACACAAGTTTGTACCTTGTAGTGATTTGGAATAACTTGGACATATTAAAGTCTCCTGTGAATTGAAGTATACTAGAACTTTGAAAAATATAGTATGAAATTTGTTTTGATTGATTTTTTAAAAATTTACATGTTCTTTCCAAGCTAAAAATGTATGTTTAAAAAACAAACTCTAGATTATCAAATACAGTTAATTTACTTTAGCTACTAAGTAAAAGTGTTTCTGATTTGAGACCTGATGATGGAAAGCAGTTAAATACTTCATTAGAGATTACATAAAATTCTCAATAAAATTAACTACATTGAACAGTGTAGTTTCCTGTACCAAGCAAATCCTTGTTCTAGTAGCATACTTGACATGAGTTTTTTTCTAGACACATAGTTTTTAGTAATGCATCTACAGAACTTTATTAAAGAAAATGAATACTTGCAAATTGACATAGCTGTAGTTTGCCTTCTATACCAAAATGACTTTATTGTGTTGTTCAGTGTTGGTTAGTTTTTCTGTTATGTTGATGCATTAAAACAGATATTAAATTTTATCATTAATTCAGCGCCTGGTCTCTCATCAAATCCCCTTAATTACAAATTGACTCCAAGGATTAGACAGCATGGATTTTAATTTTAACTGAAACAAAAAAAAAAAGAAAAGCATCTTGAAAAATCACTCTTGCCTAGTGACTCATAGACACATTTTAAAAGATCCTATAATTTATTGCTTAGTATTTAAATTGCAGTATGAAAAGCATAACATTGATACTTTTATTATCTCACAGTCCTACTAAATATATATTTTAGAATATATTTCATAGTATTGAAAAAACTCTGAGTACAGCTTTAGGAGTTTTGATAACTTGGAACCTTGCACAATCATAATTGTATCCAAACGGCATTATATCATCTTGTATTTCTACTTCTTTAATTTCACAGAATCATACAGTGTGGTTTTATGTATTCCGTGGAAGTGTTTCCAATATAATCCAGTATCCTGTTTCCAGTATTATATGAGTAAATGATTATTTAGTAAACTCTTCACTTCCTTTTGATAGTTGATATTTTAAGTTCAGAATCATTTTTGTACATTTTACACTGATGATATATAAGCATTGCTGTCATTTCTAAGAATGCCAGTTTTTAAAATTGAATTTATTACATAGATTGTTCGTTTTAAATACTAGAATGAATATTTGTTTTTACTAGAATAAGAGGATAATGAAATTCACTCATGATCACAGTGATAGAAAAGTACATTTGTCCACTATATTTTTGCCCCATTATATGATGATCGGCTTTGAACTTTGAGATCCCTTTCCAAAAATTCACCTAATATTCTGAATAGTTCCTGGAATCTAACTTGTGTTAGTCACTTATGATGATTTTTAACTAGATCCATAAGTTTTCAGGTGATCACTTTATTTTTAGAAAGACCAAGTAAGAGTTACTGATAAACCCTAAGTATTCTGAGGTAAACCATTTGTTTATTAATAAATTCCGTTGTGCTAATTACCGTCACATTTTAAAGGTTGTAAAATATGAGTGATAATGTTCTTTCTAGCTAAGCAAATATTATATATCATATATTTTTATAAATTTTATTTTAAATGGCATTCCTTTATGAGCTTTTGTTACTGTTGCTGTTAAACTGGATTTTTATATGTTGAAAGATATTTAGTGTCCAAGTGAGCTCAGCTCATCAGGCAGAAGAAAAAATAAATTGCCTAGAAACGGATTGTTTACGTAATGTTAGATGGTAATATAAACCAACAAAAGCAAGGAAATTAACTTCTAAGGCTGACACACTGCCCTTTCCTTGCTCCTTTGTGCCTGTAGGCATCCTATACGTGTGGTAATACCAAAGTACAGTGGACTCAGTTAGGAACTGTCAAACTTAATTCTAAATTTCTTTACTTTGTTGGTTTATGTCACAACTTAAGATTATTGTTTTGTCTCTTAATGCTATATACTGTCCTTCGCATGTGAGATGAAGCAATGCATGGGTGGATCTGAACAAGATGGAAAAGTTTATTTGCTTTTCTCTCATTTACAGTTGATTGCCTCTGATTAGCAAATATCATGCAGCTCTGATATTAGTTCTTTACATTTCGAAAAAGATAATACAAGAGAATATTATAAAATATCTGAAGAAATTTTTGAAAAAGTATAGATACTGATAAAAAAGTATTATTTACTCTTAATTTTTACTCCTATTAATTTTTATCACTTTCATATTAATAAAGGCAGATATTTCTCTTTATTAAAAATGTACAGCAATGAGAAACTCCTGGTGTTTTATTATGAATAGTCAAATACACAAGTGTGACTTTATGGAACAGTTCTTGTATGAATTGAACAAAGGAATTATATGTGGAATTCTGAAGATAGGACTTAATCTCCCAAAATAACCTCTGAGATTAATTTGGGAACTCATAAATACTTGGCCATTCTCTTAACAGCACCTGTTTCTTGATGCTTGTGATAAAATGTAAATAATTCATTCACTTTGATTTTTATATTCACTAGTTAGGTAGTAGTTCATCAATTGTTAATGAATGTTATCCTTGCTTTGGGGGACTATATTATACAATTGTAGGGACTAAATGATATTTTAGTATTAGAAAATTTATTCTATTTTTAAATGTAAGTTCCATGTTTGTAGCATTTTGGAAATCATTTTGCTTTTTGTATTTCTTTGTAAATGATTTCTACTCCTATATAAGTATCCATTAGGACACAGTTTTCTAAGGGGGAGTTACATATTTTCAAGCTTTGAATTTTTCTAAGTCTAAATCTTTTCTTGCGTGGTCACCAAAGGTACTTTACTTTAAAAAAAAAAGATTCTTATTCACTTCTAATTTATGTGTTAAACCTTATAGGAACAGATCAGATACTTTCTATAAAACTTATATAAAAGAATGAACTATCTAAATGTGGTCAAACACAAGACTTTACTCTCAGAAACTAAAAAACTGCCATAAAACATGGTAGAAGAGAGGTTGTAAGGTTGGAAGTGGTGCTAATTCTTTAAGAAATTCTACTCTCTACTTTATGTAATTAATATTTAATTGGTTACACTTAAAAAGTAGTGAAAATATCTATTTGTTAGATATTTCTGAAACAATACTTTTAAGCTCTTATTTTGAGGTGTTGAAAGGTGAAACATTTGACATTTTCTTTTCGGGGATTGCTTTAAAAAACAGAGGGCGGGATAGAGGCATTGCAACATCAGAGTTAAGGGTGTTTGTGGTTGTCCGTGACAGCCGCTCTAGTTTTAAAAACACCTGTGTTTACTTTCCAGCTTTTCAGAATCTGCCTGAAAGTGGCCTAAGAATGGCACAGGCTTTCATGATGGCTGGGTTTTTTTTATAATACATGGAAGTATACTAAACCGTATACTTCAGTTTTCTATTGCAAGCATTTACTTCTCCTATATATTTTATTTCTTTATATACTTACATGTGTGCATTAGATAATGCATGATTTATATAATGTATAGATTATAATATAACAAAGGCATTTATTTGTATCGGTTATTCTTGTTCACTAACTAGAAAAAACTGGTGAAAAAATGGATGTTTTTCAACTTTGTACAAATGTGTTTTCATTCATAATTTGAAGCCAGTGAAAAAATGAAAATTCAGATACATTTTTGGAGAGAAATAAATTTGGCCTAACATAATAATTATATTATTTTGTTAATTTTTTATTCACTAGTAGGTATTTCTCAATTTTTGTTTACATTTTTTGCTTTAGAGGGTTTAGTTTTTGAAACATTTTTTGTAAATCGACAGATGTGATTTCCTCTTTAGTGTAGGTTATATCTTTAATGATTTCAGTATAGGTTGATGTTTCAACTTACCTATCACTACTTAATGCTCAGTGTTTCCAATTATTATAAACATGATTTTTTAAATATTTTGTACATTATTATTTCATAATATTCAAATGACACCTACACGTTATATAAACTTTATTCTCAGAATGAGAGATTCCTAGCTATGGCAGTTTAGTTTAATAAAATTCACTTTTTGCAGATTTGTTTCAATTTTTTTTGTTTTCACACTTCTTGTTTCTTACATTAGAAAGAAGCCAAATGTTGTATATTCTGTGATGCATTTTTTTAAACAAATTCTTAATTATAAAAGCAGGACTTTTCCATGAGATTATAGTTAATGTCAAGCCTGTCTGGTATGTAAAAGGGATAATTTCATTTTTTGTTAAGAGATTGATGTTCTTTATTTCTCCATATAACTAGTATATTAACTATTTGTGTCATTAAACCCTTTCGAGAAGCCAGTGCTAATTTTGAATGTTCTCCCTAGGAAAACACACATACACAGAAATTTGCATATAATTTCAAGAAGTTTATTCCCCTCCCAAGCCCATCAGTGTGCCCAGGTTAAAAACCACTATTCTAGGTCTTATTTTCTTTAGAAAGTGTTAATTCTTTAGGTAGTTGTTTAGATAGTTGTTAACATGATAAATCACAGAGAATCATTGAGTCAAAATATTAAGTGGTTAGTTAGTACAAATCACCATGTTAGGAATTGAGTAACATAAAGCAGTAATTGATTTTTATCAGCTTTAAATATACATAGTATTTTAACAATATACTTCATATCTTTTAATGATTACACAAATGTCAGTGTCTTAATACCATCATCTCAGTGGATTTGAAATAAAATTGATAATTATCTCATTTTTCTAGATAGAAGGAATTAACTGTACCTATTATATTGTTGAAAGATAAAGTCAGCTAATATTATTAAACAAAAGCTGTAAAAATTATATTCAACTCAAAAACTGAATCATTTTGATGTATGCTTTCATCTAGGTGGATAATGCTCAGCTACAGACAGTATCCTAAAGCAATTATATATAATAATAATAATATGTATCACCTGGAAGATAATGAAAACTTGGAAAATAGCCGTAATAATTGAGTTTTTAAAATATGAAAGCATTTAGGAAAAGACAAAGTGTTTTAAGCATAGGAAAAGCAGTTAAATTATTTTATTTTTTTTTAAGATTTATTTGAGAGAGAGAGAGAACGGGTGGGAGGGGCAGAAGAGGAGAGAGAGTCTTAAGCAGACTCTGCACTAAGTGGGGAGCCAACACAGGGCTCATTCTTATGACCCTGAGATCACAACGTGAGTGGAAACCAAGAGTCCAGCGCTTAACTGACTGCACCACACAGGTACCCCAAGCAGTAAAATTCTTTCAAGTGGCATAAATTATATGACAAATAAATAAGATATTTATACAAGGATTTATAATACTATATTATATATAGTTTAACATACATCAGAGCAACTATTTTGGTCAGATGAAACTACTGAGATAAAGAATTATTTAAAGCCTTCTATTTTCATTTTCTGTGACTACTAATGAGGAAGTAAAAGGGAGAAAAGATATTCTTAGTTCTGTTAGTACATTTGTTTCCAGAAATTCCCAAATTGCATAACTTAAATCATGAAACTTGATACAGGATTTCTATTGGGTGTGTTGATTTTGTCCTGGGGACAGTTGTCTTTAGATAGTAATAAATGTCCATGACCTAAATTTCAGCATAACTCATGTATAGTTACGTGTTATGAAAGACTTTGAATTCCTTAATGAAAATTTAATGTGTGTATGTGACTCAAGCACACTTTCCCTAGTTATAAGGCCATGATTCTCAATACATATACAGTATATTTCTTGAATCTTGAACTACCAGTCTTGTGTTTGGAATGTATTTATTTTACTCTAAAGTATTAGGTGTTTTAAAATTTATATTTTCCTAAAACTAATATTTTCCCATGTAATTTTAAAGGGAAAGTGCAGAAAACTTTAAGATCTGAAAGATATTTTAAAAAATAAAATTAGACTTAAGATAGAAATTAAGATAACTGAACCAGAAGAGAGAAAGTGAAAGATATAGCTTGTAACTATGCAAATGTATGAAAATGTAACTTGAAGAATTATATATTATCTTATATCCAATTATAAGTAAGTGTGAACACAAAAAAATACTAAATCAGTGATCAGGAAAGTCATTAAGTAACAATTCCTAAGCAGTGTAATACTTTAAGAAATGTTGGACTCTCCTCTTAGAAAGGATTAAAAATAAAACTTGAGTTAATCAGCATTATTGGAGAATCATGTTTTTTATTTAAAGGAAAGGTGAGTCATTAAGCACCTATAAGTCTTTTTGTTCAACTATTATTGACTGTCTTTCAAAACTGTATTAATACATTTGCTCACCATAGTAAAACTTGTAAATCTAACATAATTGTATCAGGTAGGGTTTACTTGTTTCAAGGGAAAGAAAACCACACCCCAAATTGCTTAAATAAAAATAAAACTTATAACTCACATAACTGAAAGACCAAGGATAGGGCTAACTTCCAGAGATTACTTTTTATTTATTTGTTAACTTTTATTTCAGTCAATTTTATTGAGGTATAAGTTACATATACAGTAAACTGTATCCATCAAAGGTATACAGTCCAGTGCATTTTGATAGGTATGTGTCCACACAGTAATGAAGATAAAGAGCATTTCATTCATCCCAACCAAAAGATTGTTCTCTTTTCCAATCTATCCATCTCTCCACCACTGGTCCTAGTAACCCCTGATCTGCTTTTTGTCGTTATAAATTTATTAGTATTTTCTAGAATGTTATATTAATAGAATCATACAATATGTATTCTTCTATGTCTGGCTTATTTCAGCATGATGATTTTGAGATTCATCCTGTTGTATGTATGTAGTTCATCTCTTTTTAACTTCAGAAAAGGCTTGCTTAGGACCCATAAGGTTTTGTTCTGCCTTTGGATTTTTGTTTGCTTTCTTCTATGTATTGCCTTCATTTTCAGGTTATATAGAGGTAGAAGTTTCAGCCTATATGTTTCCCAATTGAATTCTAGAGGAAGAAACAAATTCCCAAAAAGAGAAATTCTGGAATTGGGTCTTGTTAACTTGGATTGGACTACAGGGGTCATATGCTTATTCATTTATTTCTGAAATAATTGATGTGGCCAAAGGAATGCAATATACTGACTGCCTTAGGACAATCCAGGTCTGTCCCTAAAGTTAGTTTGTGAGTGGAAAAGGATGGTGTGATGGTTACTTTTATGTGTCAGTTTGAATGAATCACACGCTGCCCAGATATTTGGCTAAACAGTATTTCTGGATGCATCTGTGCAAGTGTTTCAGATGAGATTAACATATGAATTTGTGAGCTCAGTAAGCAGATTGCCCTCCCCAGTGTGGGTGAGCATCATCCAATCCACTAAGATCCTGAATAGAACAAAAGGCAGAAAGGTAGAATTCATTCCTTCTGTGCCTAACTGTTTGAGCTAAGATATCCGTCTTCTCCTCCACTTGGACTGGGATTTGCACTATTAGCTCCCCTAGATCTTAGACCTTCAGACTCAGTCTGGGACTTACAACAATGACTCCCCTGGTTCTCAGGCCTTCAGGTTCAGACTGAACTACACCATCAGCTTTGCTGGGTGTCCAATTTGCAGATGGCAGATTGTGGGACCTCTTAGAACCCTATTGGTTCTGCTTCTCTGGAGAACCCGGACTAATACAGATGGTTTTCCAAAAAATATTTGAAATATTATTTTACCACTAAGTGTAGTAAGTCAGTCAGAAAAAGATAAATGCCATATGATTTCACTCATATGTGGAATTTTAAGAAACATACAAATGAACATAAGGGGTTAAAAAAGAGACAAACCATAAAACAGACTCTTAACTATGGAGAACAAACTGAGGGTTGCTATAGGGGAGATGGGTGGGGAGTGGGTTAAATGGATAATTTGTATTAAAGAGTACTTACTGTGATGAGCACTGGGTGTTGTATGTAAATGATGAATCACTGAATTCTACACCTGAAACTAATATTTCACTATATGTTAAATAACTGGAATTTAAATAAAAACTTGGGAATAAACCTGGAACTTAAATAAAAAATTTTTCAAATGTTAAAAAAAAAAAAAATATATATATATATATATATATATATATATATATAATTTTACCAAAAGAACCAAGAAAGAATGAAGGGTAGTAAAACAAATAAAAAAACAGGATTCCACTGTAATAGCATATGACTAAAAACATTTATGGTAGCATGTAGTAAAACTGATTTTAGTTTTTATTTATCTCTTAAAGAAAGGAAGATAATCTCAAATTTAACATATGTATGTGTATATACATTCATATATTTATGTACATACATGCAGATTGTGGCTAATCACATGGTTTATATAGAATATATATATGTGGTTTTTTAAACTTGATTCTTTGACAGTCTGGTAATCTAGGTCTTTCTCTATTCTTTTTCCCATCTATTTTTATGGTCTGTATTCTATGTCTTGTCTTCTGAGCCTTGACCTTTTATTCTTCAGAATCCTTTATTCACACACACACACACACACACACACACACATCTGGTTTAAACAACTAAGAAAAATCATTTATTTAAAGGCACCAGAGAGCTGTTGGGGCAATGAGAACTAGAGTGTCTGAGACAGTGGAAGTTAAAGACTGAGAGAGCTGATTTTTGCAGCCACTTTTATCCTGTAGGCATTTGTTATCTACAGGCAAAAATCTGAAAATTCCAGCTTTTTACTCATGGAGGGTCATTGCTAGAATATAGGAAAACCAGCAGATCTTTTGTGGTGATATTGAGAGGAGGGGGCATCAGGCATACATCCAGTAGTACCTTTAGGACATCCGGGACTGCACAGGTTAGAAGATTAAAAACATAAATAGAAAATCTCTGAAAAACAGGGTGAACTTTGCAGCTGTTTAATGAGAACCAGAGCCTACAAACTGGCATCTACACTGCACAGTTCTTGTTTAAGTTGAAGTGATTAGCCCTACTCCATCTGCCTGGCATAGGTAAGCCTACATCATCAGAATAAATAATATGTGGAATCTCTACCATTATTTTATGTATAATGGTAGGCATTCATTTAAATTCTTAGGCACACAGAATGATAAGACCCCATAACCAAAACCAAGAAAAATGCACATGATATAAACCAACTCAAAGTTAATCCAAATGTTGGAGTTGAATGGCAAGGACTTTGTAATAGTTATCGTTAAAATATTCAAAAAGGTAGTAGAAATGAAGAAGAGAGTGGATAAGCAGATTAAGCATTTCTCCCACAAAAAAAGAATCTCTATAAAGAATCAAATGGAAATCCCCAAACTGAAGAACACAATATCTAAAATTACTAACTTATTAAAATGGGTTTAGCAGTAGATGATAGGATTGGTAAGCTAGATAATAGGTTGACAGTAAATTTTCAAATTGAAACAGAAATAAAAAGGAATTTGGGGGTGGGACCATAGCTGAGAAGACAGGTGGCGTGTAAATAGTCCAATACATGTGCAATTGGAGTCCCTGAAGGAGATGAGGAAGACAGGGGGACAGAGCAATAACTGAAGAGATAACAGCCAAGATTTTTCCAAAACTGGTGGAAGACTTGCAAACCAAAAGTTCAGGAAGCTGTAAGAACTCCAAGCACAATAAATAAACAAAACCTTATATAAACACAACATAATAAAAGTGATGAACTTCAGAGATAAGGAGAAAAATCTTAAAAGCAGGCTGAGGACAAAAAGTTTTTCATAGAACAACAATAAAACTGATTGATGCACTGGAAGCCAGAAGAGAATAGAATGACACTGTTAAAGCTCTGGGGGGGGGGGGGATTGCAAATGTGGAATTCTATACTCGGTTTAATATCCTTCAAGGTGGAAAGTAAAATATAAACACACTGCAGACAAACAAAAACAGAGAATTAGTAGCTTACATACGTGCATGTAAAGAAATAGTAAATGCAGTTCTTCAAAGAGAAAGTGATAAACACAGAAATGTAGGAAAGAATGAAGAGCAACCAAAAAGATAAATGTATTGGCAAATATTAAAATTTTGACTTAATGTAGCCTATTCAAAACAATAATGATAATGTCTTCTGAGATTAAAATATATATGTAATTAAAATGCGTGGCAAAAAAACACCCTAATGCCTGGAAGTGTGTAGTGGACTTACTGGAGAAGTGGTAAGTGCTAAAATTAACTATTTACATTGGTTAAAAGTTAGGAAAGCAAGTTAGAATTTCTAAGAAAATCATGAAAAGGATGTTAAATATATATACGAACTAATAGAGGGGGTTAGTGATATAATAGAATGTATTGATAACATAAAAGAAGAAAATAAAGGAGAGAGAAAGGAACATAAAAAACATGGGTCAGATAGAAACCAAGATTGAAATAACAAACATAATTGTAAAGGATAATTTTTAATCAAAAGAATTAAATGTTCCAATTAAAAAGCAAAAATTGCCAGACTGTATAATAAAACAAAACTCAACTATATACTCTTACAAGAATACATCTTGAATTATAATGGCAAAAAATGTAGAAAGCTAAGGATGAAAAAAGAAAAACTTAAGCAGATGTTTAAAAAAAGATAATTTTTTTCTTATGTTTTAATTCCAGTATAGTTAACAAATAATGTTATATTAGTTTCAGATGAACAATATAGTGATTCAGCAATTCTATACATTATTCAGTGCTCATCACAATAAGTGTACTCTTAATTCCCTTCACCTATTTTCACCCATCTTCCCACCTACTGCCCCTCCGGTCACTGCTAGTTTGTTCTCTCCATTTGAGTCTGTTTCTGTGTCTCTTTAAGAAAATGAGGTATTTATGTTCATAGCAAACAAAGTAGACTTTAAGTCAAGAAGCATTATTAGAATTAAAGGATATCTAATCCCAATAAGCATCAGGAAGATATAACAATATTAAATCTCTATGCACCCAGTAGTAGCTCCAGAGTATATAAAGTGAAAAATGATGGAACAGAAAGGAAAAATAATCATGTGGTAGATTTTAACACATCCTTCTCAGTAACTGATAGTACAAACAAATCAAAGTCAGAAAGGTTATAGAAAATATGGACATTGCAATTAACCTAATACACACACACACACACACAGAAAGAGAGGCACAGCGAGAGAACTTGCACTCAGCATTCTTTTGAAATTCGTGTGGAATTTTACTAAAGTAAATTACATGTTAAGCCATAAAACAAGCTTCAATAAAGTTTGAAAAAACTAAAATAATTTTCTAGAGAACCCATATGGTGCCACCCAGCACCCGCTGAACTCAAAGCTCTCCAGGATTTCTGTGCTGAGGAAGACCAGATTTTCAGGAAAGATGGTGAAGTAGGAGGATCCTAAACTCACGTTGTCCCGTAAATACAACTACATACAGTGTAAATAATGCAGAAAATTACTCAGAGTGGCAGAACAAACTCCACAGCTAAATGTAGAGAGGAGGCCTTATTGAAGAGTGTAGGAAAGTCAGACATGATGAGCAGCTAAACCCCTCAGGTCTGGCTACTGGAGGGAGGGAGTGAGCCACAGGCACAGAGAGGAGTGAGAAACAGACTATCATACTGGGGAGCCTGCACAAGGAAGATGAGTCCCCCTAGCATTTGGCTTTGAAAATCAGAGGGACCAAAAAGAACTTAAACCGCCAATAGAACTTAAAGGCTGGAACTTTAAAAATTGTTGGGTTCCATCCTGGGAGAGCCTGGAGGGCCATAGGAAGTTGTATTCCTGCCCTTAAAGAGACAGTACAACAAACGGCCCTGGAAAAACAGAGCATGGAGACAACTGTTTGAAAATGCCTGGGGCATAAAGGAGGGAGAGTTATTCACTAATCTCAGAGTTCTTGAGGAACTTCTCCAGGAACTAAGGAGCTGGTGAGTGCCGTTTCCTCCCCCACCCCAATATAAATACACACCACCTGCAGGAACCAGCTCAGCACTGCCATTCACTAGCTAACTTGCTAACACCACACTCCGCCCACTCCCATGGGGCTGCCTCAGACCTGCTGCTTCAGGTCCCCTCCCCCCAGAACAAGTGCAAACTTTGCCAATACTTTGGCTCCCAACTGTGGGCTTTGCAGGGCCTTGGTCTCTGCAGCAACTGGTCATCTCCCATGGAGTATGCGCACACCTTGTTAAAACCACAACTCCTGCCCGCACCTGTTTTGCAGAGTGGCCCTGGCCTGCTTCAGTCTCCACAGCAGCTGCACATCCCCTGTGGAAGAGAACAAGCACCATCTTCTTAAAAGTGCAGACCCCACCCACTGCTTTGAAGAGCAAGACACATAACTGACTTGCCTAACACACAGAAACAGAGTGTTAGGCAAAGTGAGGAGACAGAGAAATATGTTCCAAATGAAAGAACAGGACAAAATCACGGCAAGAGACCTAAGTGAAATGAAGATAAGTAATATGCCTGTTAGAGAATTGAAAGTGACAATCATGAAGATACTCACTGGACTTTAGAAAAGAGTGGTGGACATCAGTGAGACCCTTAACACAGAGATAAAATGGAACCGATTAGAGATGAAAAACACAATAATTGAAATTAAAAATACACTAGATGGAATAAATAGCAGGCTAGAAGAAGCAGAAGGATGAATCAGCGACCTGGAGGACACAGTAATGGAAAGTAATCAAGCTGAGCAGGTGGGAGGAAAAAAAATTATACACAATGAGAACAGATTTAGAGAACTCAGTGATGCCATCAAGCATAATAACATTAGCATTATAAGGATTCCATAAGAGGAGAGAGAATAGGGGGCAGAAAATTTATTTGAAGAAATAATAGCCAAAAACTTCCCAAATTTGGGGAGGGAAAATATTCAGATCCAGGAGACACAGAGATCTCCCAATAAAATCAAGGAGGTCCACACCAGATACATAGTAATTAAAATGACAAAAAGCAGTGATAAAGAATTTTAAAAGCAGCAAGAGAAAAGAAAACAATTACATTCAAGGGAAACCCCATAAGGCTATCAGCAGATTTTTCAACAGAAACTCTGCAGGCCAGAATGCAGTGGCGTGATATATTCAGAGTGCTGAAAGGAAAAAAATCTGCAGCCAAGAACACTCTATCCAGCAAGGCTATCATTCAAAAATAAGTATTTCTGTAAAAAATTTTTCGAAAGTATTTCTGTAAAAATCAGCTTAAGGGACTCACAAAATAAAGAAAATATGACTCCATATACCTAAAATGTGGGAAGGAGAGGGGTAAAAAAGGGTTAAAACTTAAGCAACCATCAATTTAAGATAGACTGCTATATGCAGAAGATGTTATATACAAACCTAATGGTAACAACAAATCAAAAACCAGTAATAGGGGCGCCTGGGTGGCTCAGTCAGTTAAACGTCTGCCTTCGGCTCAAGTCATGATCCCAGGGTCCTGGGATCAAGCCCCACATCTGGCTCCCTGCTCAGCAGGGAGCCTGCTTCTCACTCTCCCACTCCCCCTGCTTGTGTGCTCGCTCGCTCTCTCTGTCAAATAAATAAATAAAATCTTTTTAAAAAAACAGTAATAGATATGCAAAAAATAAAGAGAAAGGAATCCAAGTATATCGATAAAGAAAGCCAACTTATTGTATGAAAAGAGAGCATGAAAGAGAAAGGAACAGAGGAGATCCACAAAAACAAATGCAAAACAAATAACAAAATTGTCGATAAATACATACCTATCATTAATTACTATGCATGTAAACTAAGAGCTTTTCCCCTCAGGTTTTAATCAACATAGTCCTGGAAGTCCTAGCCAGAGCAGTTAGGCAAGAGAAAGTAATAAAAGGCATCCAAATTGGTAAGGAAGAAGTAAAACTCTCACTATTTGCAGATAACATGATACTATATATAGAAAACACTAAAGACCACCAAAAACTACTTAGAACTGTTAAATAAATTTAGTGAAGTTGCAGTATACAAAGTCAATGTACAGAAATTTGTTGAATTCCTATATCCTAATAATGAAGCAACAGACAGAGAAGTTAAGACAGCACTCCCATTGGCAGTTGCACAAAAATAATAAAATACCTAGAAATAAACTTAATCAGAGAGGTGAAAGACCTGTATTCTGAAAATTATAAACCACTGATGAAAGGAATTGAAGACAACACAAACAAATGGAAAGACATCCACGTTCATGGATTGGAAGAATAAATATTGTTAAAATGTCTATACTACCCAAAACAATCTACAAATTTAATGCAATTCCTATCAAAATACCAACAGCATTTTTCACAGAATTAGAACAAACAATCCTAAAATTTGTGTGGAACCAGAAAAGATCACGAATAGCCAAAGCAATCTTGAAAAAGAAAAACAAAACTGGTGGTAATAGCACTACAGGCCTTTCTCAAGAATCAAGAAAAGTCTCAAATACACAACCTAACTTTATATCCAAAGGAGCTGGAAAAAGAACAGCAAATAAAACCTAAATTCAGTAGGAGGCGGGAAATAATAAAGATTAGAGCAGGAATCAATGATAGAGCAATCAGAAAAATAGTAGAACAGATCAATGAAACTAAGAGCTAGTTCTTTGAAAGAATTAACAAGATTGATAAACCGTTAGCTAGACTTATCAAAAAGAAAATAGAAAGGACCCAAATAAATAAAATCATGAATGAAAAAAAGAGAGATCACAACCAACACCACTGAAATACAAACAATTATAAGAAAACATTATGAGCAATTATATGCTTACATAGGCATAACAAATTAGGCAATCTGGAAGATATGGATAAATTCCTAGAAACATATAAACTAACCAAACCAAAACAGGAAGAAATAGAAAATCTGAACAGATGCATAATCAGCAAAGAAATTGAATCAGTAATCAAAAATCTCCCAACAAATGAGTCCAGGACCAGATGGCTTGCCAGGGAATTCTACCAAACTTTTAAAGAAAAACTAATACATATTCTTTTGAAACTGTTCCAAAAAATAGAAATGGGACAAAAACTTCCAAACTCATTCTGTCAGGCCAGTATTGGCTTGACCCCCAAACCAGGCAACAACCCCACTAAAAAGGAGAATTACAGACCAATATCTCTGATGAACATGGATAGAAAAATTCTCAACAAGATACTCGCTAATCAGATCCAATAGTGATTATTCACCATGCCCAAGTGGGATTTATTCCTGGGCTGAAGGGTTGGTTCAACATCCACAAATCCGGGGCGCCTGGTGGCGCAGTCATTAAGCGTCTGCCCTCGGCTCAGGGCATGATCCCGGCATTCTGGGATCGAGCCCCACATCAGGTTCATCCGCTGGGAGCCTGCTTCTTCCTCTCCCACTCCCCCTGCTTGTGTTCCCTCTCTCGCTGGCTGTCTCTCTGTGTCAAATAAATAAATAAAATCTTTAAAAAAAAAATATCCACAAATCCATCAATGTGATATACCACATTGATAAAAGAAAGGGCAAGAACTGTATGATCCTCTCAATAGATACACAAATAGCATTTGACAAAATACAGCATCCTTTCTTGATTAAAACTCTCAACAAAGTAGGGATAGAAGGAACATACCTCAACATCATAATGGCCATATATAAAAGACCCACATCTAATATCATCCTCAATGGAGAAAAACAGAATTTTTCCCCCAAGATCAGGACCATGACAGGGGTGTCCATTCTCACCACTGTTGTTCAACATAGTACTGGAAGTCCTAGCCTCAGCAATCAGACAATAAAAAGAAATAGAAGGCATTCAAATTGGCAAAGAAAAAGTTAAACTTTCACTCTTCACAGATGACATATTACTCTTTGTAGAAATCCTGAAATTTGCCACCAAAAAATTGCTAAAACTGATAAAAGAATTCAAAGTCTCAGAGTATAAAATCAGTGCACAGAAGTCTGTTGCATTTCTATACACTAGCAATGAAGCAGCAGAAAGAGAAATCAAGGAATCGATCCCATTTACAGTTGCACCAAAAACCATAAGATACCTAAGAATAAACCTAATGAAAGAGGTAAAAGATCTGTACTCTGAAAACTATAGAACACTTATGAAACAAATTGAGGATGACACAAAGAAATGGAAAAATATACCATGCTCATGGATTGGAAGAACAAATATGGTTAAAATGTCTATGCTACCCAAAGCAATCTACTTATTTAATGCAATCCCTATCAAAATAACAGCAGTATTTTTCACAGAGCTGGAGCAAACAATTCTGAAATTCGTATGGAACCAGAAAAGCCCCAAATAGCCAAAGTAATGTTGAAAAAGAAAACCAAAGCTGGAGGCATCACAATTCCAGACTTCAAGCTATATTACGAAGCTGTGATCATCAAGGCAGTATGGAACTGGCACAAACAGATACATAGTTCACTGGAACAGAATAGAGAACCCAGAAATGGACCCTCAACTCTATGGTCAAGTAATCTTTGACAAAGCAGGAAAGAATATCCAATGGAAAAAAGACAGTCTCTTCAACAAATGTTGAGAAAATTCTGCCACATGCAGAAGAATAAAACTGGACCACTTTACTACACCATACAGAAAAATAAATTCAAAATGGCTGAAAGATGTGAGACAGGAATCCATCAAAATCCTAGAGAAGAACACAGGCAGCAACCTCTTTGACCTTGGCCACAGTAACTTCTTGCTAGACATGTCTCCAGAGGCAAGGGAACAAAAGCAAAAATGAACTATTGGGGCATCATCAAGATAAAAAGCTTTTCCATAATCAACAAAACTAAAAGGCAGCCTACAGAATGGGAGAAGATATTCACAAATGACATATCAGATAAAGGGCTAGTATCCAAAATCTATAAAGAACTTATCAAACTCAACACCCCCCCCAAAAAAATAATCCAGTCAAGAAATGGGCAGAAGACATGAACAGACATTTCTCCAAAGACGCATCCAAATGGCTCACAGACACATGAGAAGATGCTCCACATCACTCATCATCGGGGAAATACAAATCAAAACTACGATGAGATACCACCTGACACCTGTCAAAATGGCTAAAAATAACAACTCAGGAAACAACAGATGTTGGCAAGGTTGCAGAGAAAGGGGAACCCGCTTACACTGTTGGTGGGAATTGAAACTGGTGTAGCCACTCTGGAAAACAGTATGGAGGTTCCTCAAAAAGTTAAAAATAGAACTACCCTGCAGCCCAGCAATTGCACTACTAGGTATTTATCCAGAGGACACAAAAATAGTGATTTGAAGTGTTATATACACTCCAATGTTTATAGCAGTAATGTCCACAATAACCAAAATATGGAAAGAGCCAAGACATCCATCAACAGATGAATGGATAAAGAAAATGCAGTGTATGTATACTATGGAATATTACTCCACCATCTAAAAAGAATGAAATCTTGCCATTGTGGATAGAACTAGACTGTATTATGCTAAGCAAACTGTGTCAGTCAGAGAAAGACAAGTACAATATGATATCACTCATGTAGAATATAAGAATCAAAACAGATGAATATAGGAGAAGAGAATGAGAAATAAAATAAGATGGGGCACCTGGATGGTTCAGCTGGTTAACTGTCTGCCTTTAGCTCAGGTCAGGTCATGATCTGGGGTTCTGGGATTGAGCCCCATCTTGGGCTCCCTGCTCAGTGGGGAGCCTCTTCTCCCTCTCCCTCTTCTCTTCCTTTCTGTTTATGCTCACTCTCTCTCTCTTTCTCAAATAAATAAATGAAATCTTTAAAGAAATAAATTTTTAAAGAATAAAATAAGATAAACAGACACGGAGGCAAACCGTAAGAGACTCTTAACTATAGGGAAGAAACTGAGGGTTGCTGGAGGTGAAGTGGGGGAATAGGATAATTGGGTGATAGGCATTAAGGTGGGCACTTGATGTAATGAGCACTGAGTGTTATATGCACCTGATGAATCACTAAATTATCCTCCTGAAACTAATGCACTATATGTTAACTAACTTGAACTTTAAAAAAATAAAAACTGGTGGTATCACAATTCCAGGCTTCAAGTTATATTACAAAGCTGTAGTAACCAAGACAGAATGGAACTGGCACAAAAATAGACACATAAAGCAATGGAACAAATTAGGAAACTCAGAAATAAACCCACAATTATATGGTCAATTAATCTTCGACAAAGAAGGAAGGAATATGCAATGGGAAAAAGACAGCCTCTTCAACAAATGGTGTTGGAAGAACTGGACAGCTACATGCAAAGAATGAACTGGATCACTTTCTTACACCATATACAAAAATAAACTCAAAATGCATTAAGGACCTTAGTGTGAGACTTGATACCATAAAAATTATGAGTATAATGCTAAGTGATATAAGCCAGTCAAAGAAAGATAAATACCGTATGATTTCACTCATATGTCAAATTTAAGAAACAAAACAGGTGTACAAAGGGGAAAAAAAAGAGACAAACCAAAAAACAAACTCTTAACTATAGAGAACAAATATATGGTTACCAGAGCAGAGGTGGATTGGGGGATGATTGAAATATGTAAATGGGATTAAGAATACCTTATCTTGGTTAGCACTGAGAAACATATAGAATTGTTGAATCAGTATATTGTACACCTGTAACAAATATAACACTGTATGGTAACTACACTGGAACTAAATTTTTTTAAATATCTTCTAGGAATATAAAGAAACTAAATTTAGAACATGTTTTCTGACAACAATATAATTAAGGAAAAAATTCCCAAATTCTTACAAAATGCAAAGTACATTTCTAAGGAACCCATGAGTCAATGAAGAAATCACAATGGAAATTAGAAAATATTTTTATCTAAATGATAATTCAGGTTTCACTTAATACATTTGTAGAATGCCACTAAAGCAGTCCATAGATATAAAGATACATACTTAAAACGTAAAAATTAGAAAAGCAAAAATGCTAAAAGCAAATATGCTAAGGTTCTACCCTAAGAAGCTAGAATAAGAGCAGCTGAATGACAGTAATGAACCTGGCAGACAAGGACCTATGGAAAAAGCATTCCAGGGGTGGGGAGTAAAGCAAACACTTTATACATGATATGTATAGATAAATATGTATACATGTTGAACAAATGGGAAGAAATCCAGTATGACTGGAACACACTGAGGCGGGAGTGGGTGGTGAGGGTCAGAATAGATATATAAAATTAGATCTAAAAGGTAAGCATGATCTCTGTTTGCAGAATATATGGTCTTATATTAGAATATCCTAAAGAATCCACACACAAAAAATCTGTGGAGCTAATAAAGAAATTTAACAAAGTAGCAGATCAAACCAACATGCAAAAATCAGTTCCATTTCTATATACTAACAATTAACAGTCTCAAAATGAATTATGAAAACAATTCAAAAAATCAAAAATAATAAAATACTTAGAAATTAACTTAACCAAGGAGAGGAAACACTGACAAAATTAAAACTACCAAAAAATTGCTGAAAGAAATTAAAGAAGACATATATAAATGGAAACACATCTTGTGTTCATGAATTGGAAGACTTAATATTATTAAGATGCCCATACTACCAAGAGCAATCTACTGATTCAATGCGATTCCTATCAAATTCTCAGTGACATGTCTTACAGAAATAGAAAAACTCATACTGAAATTCATATGGAATCTCAAGGTACTCCAAATAGCCAAAACAATTTTCAAAATTAACAAAGCTAGAGAACTCACAATTTCTGATTTTAAAACTTACTACAAAACTACACAGTAATCAAAACAGTGCATCATTGACATAAAGAGAGACATTGACCTATAGAATAGAATTGAGGAGCCCAGAAATAAACCCTCATATATGTAGTCAAATGATTTTTTGATAATGTTGCCAAGAGCATTCAATGGTGATAGTACAGTTTTTTCAACAAATGGTAATGGGAAAACTGGACATCCACAGGCAAAAGAATGATGTTGGACCCTTATGTAACACCATGTATAAAAATTAACTCAAAATAGATAAAAGATCTAAATATAACAGCTAAAACATAAAACTCTTACAAAAACCCATAAAGCTTCATGACATTGGATCTGGCTGTGTTTTCCCTTGGATATGATTCTAAAAGCACAGACAACTAAAAAACAAGAAATTAAGTTGGACTTCATGAAAATTAAAAGATGTACATCAAAAGACAACACCATCAAAGTAAAAAGGAACCCACAGAATGGGAGAAAGGATTTGCAAATCCTATATCTATGATTAGTAAGAGATTAGATTAATATCCAGAATATATAATTTCTAAAACTCAATGGCAAAAACGACAACCCAGGTTAAAAAGGAGAAAGGACTTGAACAGGTATTTCTCCAAAGAAGGTATACAAATACTGGTAAACACATGAATTAGATACTGAGTGTCACTAATCATTAGGGAAATGGAAGTCAGAATTAACTTCATTGATAGACTACCTCAAACTCATTGGGATGGCTACCATCGGGGAAAAAAAGAAAAGAAAAGAAAAAAAGCCCTTTGGTGAGGATGTGGAGAAATTGGAACCCTTGTGCACTGTTAGTAGGAATGTAAAATGGTGCATCTGCTATGGAAAACAGTATAGCATTCCTCAAAAAATTAAAAATAGAATTACCATGTGATCCAGCAATTCCACTTCTGGATATATACTTAAAAGAATTGAAAGTAGGGTCTCAAAGACACATTTTTACACCCATGTTCACAAACAGCGTTATTCACAATAGCTAAAAATTGGAAGCAACCCAAGTGCCCATGGATAAGTAAAACGTGGTATATACATACAATTGAATATTGCTCAGCTCTAGAAGGAAATTCTGACACATGCTACAGCATGGATGAACCTTGAGAACATGAAATTAACCAGTTACAAAAAGATAAATAATGTATTATTCTACTTTTATGAGATACTTAGAGTAGTCAAAATTGTAGAGAGAAAGTAGAATGGTGGTTGCCAGGGGCTTGGAGGTAGGGGAGAATAAGGAGTTAGTATTTAATGGGTATAGAGTGTCAGTTTTACACAATGTAAACAGGAAATAGATGGTGGTGATCATTGCACAATGTTATGAATGTATTTAATACCATCGAGCTGTACACTTTAAAATAGTTAAGAGGATAGATTTTATGTTGTATGCATTTTACCACCATTTTAAACATGAAGCTATGTTATGTTTTTAGAGTGTCCTTTGCATTGATAAAGAGTTTAGATTTTGTAAGTGTAAATCAGTGGTTAGTAGCAAATGAGAGACAGGACTTAAGGGTTAAGAAGCTCACTTGAGGTACAACATAGAATAGTTTACAATAGGATTAGAAAAGAAACAGGGAGAACCAGTAGGAGACTAAAAATCCTAGTTTAGATAAGAGGTGATAGTGGCTTAGAGTAGATTGCTAGAAGTAGAAAGAGGAGAAAAGTAGATGGGTTCACGATTTTTTTTTGTCAACCGCTGCAAATACCTGTAGATTGACATGTATGTTTAGATATCATAGTGATAGTATTTACTTAGGGGTTTGAGAGAATGACTTAAGGTAAAGAGAAGAATCAAGAATGAATGTTTTGACTTTAGGCTGGGAAAATGGCGGTCCTATAGTTGAGATTGGAAATATGAGAAGAAATAAGGTAGAACTCAAACTTTTCATTGGGCTGTGTTAGTTTTAACATTAGACACCTTTTGAACATATCATGGTGGCAGTTAGGTACACAAGTTTGGAGTTCTGGGAGACGAGCCCAAGGCAGGGTATGTAAATTTTTAGTATCATCTATATATATATGGTATATAAGCCATGGGTGTAGATTAGAGTATTTAAGAGAAGAATATAGATAGAGAAGAGGAGCAAGATGAAGCCCTGTGTCTTTCCAACATATTGAGGTCAAGGAGAGAAGAGAAACCAGCAAGGGAGAGGTAGGAGGTAAAACAGGAGAATGGAGTTGTTCGGAAATCAAGGAAAGTTTCAAGTTAGAGGATGTGGTCAACTCTTTCCATTGCTGCAGAGTTATTTAGTAAAATGAAGAAAAAAAGCTTTTCATCGGATTTGACTGTGTGGGGATTTATATGGTGACCTCAATAAGAGCATCGGTGGATATAAACACTGGGAGAGTAAGCTGAAGAGAGAATTTGTAGTGACAAAGTAGAAATAACATAAATTTTAGTTTGCTGTGTAGCTAATTAGAGAAATGGAGTGGTAGTTAAAGGGAGATGTGTTGGGGCGCCCGGGTGGCTCAGTCAGTTAAGCGTCTGTCTTAAGTTCATGATCCCAGATTCCTGGGATAGAGCCCCACATCGGGCTCCCTGTTCAATGGGGAGTCTGCTTCTCCCTCTCCCTTTGCAGCTCCTCCTGCTTTTGCTTTCTCGCTTGTGCGTGCTCTCTCTCTCTGTCAAATAAATAAAATCTTTTAAAAAAAGGGCGGGGACTATGTCAATAGAGGATATATCTGAAATACAGGGAAAATATACTGTATGAGGGATACATAATCACACACATAAACAGTTTGAATGGTGTTTTCACCTTGACTTTTCATAGTTTGATGGAAGCAAACCCCAGTTTATCAAATGAATGAATAAATAAATAAAAAGTGAGAAAATAGAGACACTATGGAGGACTATTTTTCATCTTCTCACTTTAATACATAGTGTTAAACATATCCTTGGCTCTGTCCATGGTAGTAAGCCTATGCCAGATCACCTAAGAACATATAAAAAAATTCTTCCCTAGCTCTATAGGGCTCACCATACTAAGGATTCACCTCCATTCCTCCAGTAAAATAGAGATACAGAGGGGTGCCTGTGTAGCTCAGTCAGTTAAGCATTGGACTCTTGATTTTGTTTCAAGTCATGATCTCAGTCAGGGTCATGAGATCAAGCCATATGTTGACTCTGTGATGGAGCCTGCTTAAGATTCTCTCTCTCCCTATCTTTCTGCCCCTCCCCCCTTCAAAAAAAAGAGATACAGATTACTGACTTCATTCACCTTTATTTCCCCCAAGATTCATTGCCAAAAGAAAAATCTATTATCTCATTTTCTTCATCTCTCAGGTAGATAACACAGATAATAAAATTAATCAGAAGTGGATTAAGACGAACCTGATTTATGTCAAAATCTGCAGTAATAGACATTGACTATAATTATTTATGATATATTAAGGAGTTTGATGTTGGTTTTGTTCCATTAATTTGTAATTTAAAACACAGTGATTTTTTAGGTGTCTAGGATATCCTAGTGCTTAGTCCAGTGTTATTATTACATTAAAATTACACATTAAAAATCTATGTAAAAGTATAAGTTAATTATGGATGTTTTCTACCTGGTGAGTCACTTGCAAATATTTGGAAACTTTAAGAATCTTGGAATTTTTTTACTTGAATATATTGCATCAAATTGGCCAAAGATAATGTGATAAGATATTTTGCTTGCAGTTTCCAAAACCGGGAATACCATGATGAGAAACTGTTAGTAGGTGTGTTGAGAAACAGTCTTCCCCTGAAAATAAGTTTGCATAGTTATTAATAAAAGTTAAACATGTTTCTTTTCTTTGTGGGTTTTCTCAAAGTCTTTAATGTTCTATTGTTATTTGTGCATCTCTAAAAGAGATTTAATAAAGCAGGTACACTTAGATGACGAGACCCTTTGTTCCCTTAGCACAAGTTAACATCTACTATTACTAGTTTCTTGTAACTCAATTTGGGAAATTGTGGCATAGAGAAGGTTCAGATGTTGTCTGAATTATAAATCCATCACAAATTTATCACCATCATGTTATCGGGGTGACATCAAAGGATATACAGTACAATTTCTTTTCCATTCTTAATCCTAAGATGGTATAAAAAATAATTACACAATTGAGCCAATTGCTATGACTGTGGCTTTATCTTTACCCTGTTTTTTCTTCAGTTCCCCTTAGCAGTTTTTTTATCGCACAATCTCTACAACAGCCTTTTTGAACTTCTTTTAGCTCTTATTTTAGTGCTCTTTCCCTCTCTCTCTGAGAAGATCTTGTGTCTTCACAGAAAAAATGAGTCTAGTAAATATGATCTCTCAACCTCCTTATTTGCTTTCCTAATGTCTCAGAGGAGATGATATCCCTCCTCTTGATCAAGGCTGTTCCATTTGCTTGTGTTCTCAATCCTGTATTTGCTTGTTTGTAATGCCAGTTGCTTCCAAATATGGATTAACTATGTATTAAAATCACCTATAAAGGTGTTGTTGTTTTTTTTTAAATACAGAATCTGAAGATTTCCTTCAGAGGGCTGATTCCTTCAGTCTGTGGTAGGGCCTAAGAATCTGTATTTTAAAAGTTCTCCTGGTAATTCTCATAGGTGGTCAGTTGTGGGAACCACTGATCTGTGTTTGGTGGGGCAGATGTTTTTAATTTTGATGAATTCTAGTTAATTTTTTCTTCTATGGATTGTGCTTTTGGCGTCATGTTCAAGAACTCCTTGTCTAACTCTAGGTCATGAAGATACCCTATATTTTCTTCTAAAAGTTTTATAGTTTTACATTTTATAATTAGATTTATGATATATTTTGAGTTAATTTTTGTGGAACATGTGAGACTTAGATTGAAATCCTTTTTTTTATTTTGGCACCTAGATGTCAGATTGTTCCAACACCATTTGTTTAAGACTACTTTCTCTGTTGAATTGATTTTGCACCTTTATAAAAAAAATTAATCGTATTTGTGTGGGTCTGTTTCTGGACTAGCTAATCTCTCTTCTTGATCTATGTGTCTGGCTCTTCATCATTTTAGGCTGTGAATACTCCAACTTTATTTTTTTTCAAAATTATTTTAGCTATTCTTTCATTGCCTTTTATAAATGTTTAAATCAACTTGTCTACATTTACAAAAAAATCTTGCTTGGATTTTGATAGGAATTGACCTATATATACATCAATTTAAGGAAAATTGATATATGAACATTAGCTCTATTTTTTGAACTGTTATATGAATTTGTACTTTCCCCCCAACCTTCTGCACCCATTGCCACAGACTGGAACTTTATACATCCTGGTGAGGAGTTTCCCAAAATGATTGGTCACCCTGTGGACAATTCTGATGTTATAAAGTAGAGTGGGCTATTGAAAGTGAAACAAAGGAGATAATACTTGGTAAAATAGAAATTACACAAGCTCTGAAGATTTTTTTTTCCTGAAAGACTGATAAAATGTATGACCTGATAATATCAGAGTGGGACAAAAATAATCTCATAGGTTTTAATGGAATTAATTAGGGCAAGCACAGGAAGATAAGAAAGACTGATTTGGAGGCTATAGAATATTTCATAAATGAAGTGCATAAGGCAAATATATGATTAGTAGTAGAAAATACTGGGACTGGAGCGCATTGATGAGGACGGGACAAACTTCAGTGAACACTGCAGGACCAATACAAACTTCCTTTGGCGTCAATATGATGATCTAAAATGAGGACTCTTTTCCACTGTAGAAAAGGAAAACAAATACAACCTTTAAAAGTTTGAATGAATAGGGGTGCCTGGGTGGCACAGCGGTTAAGCGCCTGCCTTCAGCTCAGGGCATGATCCCAGCGTTCTGGGATGGAGCCCCACATCAGGCTCCTCCGCTGGGAGCCTGCTTCTTCCTCTCCCACTCCCCCTGCTTGTGTTCCCTCTCTCACTGGCTGTCTCTATCTCTGTCAAATAAATAAATAAAATCTTTAAAAAAAAAAAGTTGGAATGAATAATAGGGGAAGAAGTGATGAAATAAAGGTGGTTTTTGCCCCGACAACCTGAGCTCCAGTAGATCCTCTTATCTTAAAAAGAAGCTATCTCTGTCCAATTAATGATGTGCCCTAAGAGAAACATGCTAATCTGACTAATGAAGGAACTACTTACTACTCATTCTTGCTTATCACCACTATCCAAATATTTCCAGTTTTTAAATGTGCTAAGGGAATCCATACCAGCTGATATGAATAGCTTGAGAGTCCATGTATAACTCAGGGAATTTGGTTGCTTTGAAAGACCACATTCTACCACACAAGTGGCCCCAGCTGAGGCTGTTTTAATTGCAAGTAGAAAAATTTTTAAATTGAAATAAGACTTCCTAGGGAGAGTCAAAGAAATGTTTTGAAAGGGTGATCAAAATAGACCAACATTTTAAAACTACGTAATAGATGATTTGAATAACAATGATCAGGGACAAACATCTAGGGATCTGGAAGAACAAAGAGAGAAATACTAAGCAAAAATACAAAGAAATGGAGTGAAATGATAGAGAAAACCTAGTATGTGAAAACAGGAGTAACTGTAGAAGTGAAAGAAGTAGGTAAAAGACAACCACATTCAAAGAAATAGAAGAAAAAACTAATCTGAACTGAAGAAAAACTCAAGTTATCAAAATGAAAATACATAACAAGGAGAATAAATTTCTAAAATTACATACTTACATATGTAAATTTATATATGCATATACACATATGTTAAATGTATAGGCATATCTGGGTGAAATATCTAGTGGTAAAGAGAAAACATTGCACCTTTCCTAGTATAAAGTTGATTATTTGCAAAGGAAAGAGCATCACATTGGCATTAAATTTCTCACTTACAAAACCGGAAAGTAATACAGTGCAACTATGTTTATAAATCTTATGGGAAAATACTGCAATTTAAAGATCCTATATCTAAGGACACCTGGGTGGCTTAGTCAGTTGGGCATATGACTCTTGATTTCAGCTCAGGTCATGATCTTGGGGATGTGACATTGAGCCCCACGTCAGGCTCCACACTCAGCGAGGAGTCTGCTTGAAATTCTCTTCCTCTCCCTCTGCCTCTGCCCCTCTTCCCGCACTCACTCACTCTCTCTCTCTCTCAAATAGATAAATAAATCTTTAAAAAAAAGTAAATAAAGATCCTATATCTGGCCAAAATATCATTTATACAAGAGGACAAAACGAAGACTTTTGTTTTTTAATAAGCTACAAACGTACCAATTTATACTTTCTGGAGAAATTACTTGAAGAATTATTATAGCCAAAAAAAAAGTAAAACTTGTCTCAGAAGAGGGAAGGACAGCACATAAGAATCAATGGAAACCAGTATACCTTAAAAATGTATAAATAAATTTAAAGCAGTAATAATTTTAATTGTGGTGTGTTGAGAAAGGATTCTCAAAATATGTTACATATAACAAGAAAAATCCAAAATATGGCATGAAACTACAGTTTTAAACTATTCGAAGTAAACTGTAGAAGGGGTAAGTGAAGAACATAGAGTTTTTTTAAAAATATTATTTTGGCTTTTAAAGTTCTTCCTTTATTTATTAGGTATATCAGTTATGAAGTGATATAAAATTGGAATTAGTGTCTTGAATATGAGAATCAATAAAGCCAAGTTGATTATTTTGATTAAAAGGATAGATTTTCCTATTCATGGATATACATGATGAGTCAACCTAGATTAAGTAAATAATATCTTTGTAGGATATGAATTATACTTATAAAATTTGCTTTTTCAACAATTATTAGACAAAGATGTCAATTATTTTTTAATATTTATTCATTAAAAATGTTTAATAAAAGCTTATATACTACATGCTGGGAATACAGAAAGGAAAAGAAATCTGCCTTCTACAAGGAAGATATATATACAAAAAAATGCAGATATAATTAGATGAATGCTATAATAAATATGTATACAAGGTTAAATGAAGCATAAGAAAAGAACAGTCTTTGGGGGAAGATGTGAAAGACTTCACAAAGAGGAAGGTTGAGTCTACCAGTGAGCAAGGTAGGAAAGGCATGTTGAACAGTGGGAACATAGGTATGGATAAGAAAATGCAAGCTTCATCACAGGTAACTAAATTATACAATAAAATTCTTAAATTTATATGTATTGAAATTGGTGTGAAAATGAGATATCTGTTGAAAGCAGCTGTGCATACTCGAGTACTGTTATGGTTTATGCCTAGGTATTTTCAAATTTTAAAAATGGCAGTATTTTGAGGAATTGTGTATAACAATCAGATGTTCACTACGTATTGCCATTAGTTTTTTTGGAGAGGAATGAGGATATAAATTCCTTGGCTTGTTTTTAAACAGCAATGTGCTGAGGAACCAATGGCTTCAAAATAGTCTCACTTCTGCCTTCCTGGTTTAGGTCACCTAAGATAGGAAGGGAGGACAGCCCCCTGCTTCCAGTAGTACCCAGGGATTCCCAGCATGGGTAACAAAACTCATGTGATGGGCTTGTTAGATGGTAACCACAACCTGTCCCTTTCCACACTGAAGAGAAAAGCATGAGCTCCTGTTCCTTGTGCAGTTTTCTAGTATTCCTGTGTAGAGCTGAGAGAAAGGACTGTCCCAGTGTCAGCGTAGAACAGATTTGCTTTGATTGCTACCGTGCTGAGAAAGTAGGTCTTCTCTTAGAATTGAGAAATCACAGAATAAATTCTATGACCTAATACAGATTTTCAAACATAAAAGCTAATAGTTTGTTCTCTACTTACATATTTTGCTAGCTTCTATATATCAGGAGACTCCTTAGAAATTAAAGAATTTTAAACATTACAAATTCTCATGGGAAGTTGGTTTCATAGAAATGGATAAATCTTTTGGTGGTGCTTATCTCTTGTCTGTAATTACGTAAATGTTGAAATTCCTGTTTTAGGAAACATAATTTTGTAGAATGTGGTAGAGTTTTCTAGCTTCCAATTTTTCATATAGGAAAGCGTAGTACCCAAGAGGCAACCTAAATAATATTGCTTTAGAAAGTTTGCTTTTGTTAATTATTTTTTATTACAACTTCTTTTGGTGAAATGATTTATTTACATGTTGTTTAAAGTTTCTGTCCCTATTAATTGTCCTGATGCCTAACTGAGGCGTTCAGAACTGATAATCGGTAGGCTTTTCTATTTAATGCTGGAAGAACAAGCTGCTTATGATGACCCAACAGAGACATGAGGAAGGTTTGTGAAAGGGGTGTATTCATCCAGCTCTAATCCTTGTTTTCAGAAAGGCAGTGTCTTTAAGTGTTCTCTAATTAGTGAATAGATATGGTTGTAAATTCTTATAGATACCTCTTTTGTAGGGCAGAGATAGATGCCTGGCTTGTTTAAATCTTTGTTTTACATTTCTTTTAAGTGAAATTTTAATATGAACATTTAACAATAGAGAATAGTAAAGGTAATTTTTATACACATAATTATTGCTATTAGTATGCTCCATTGTGCTATTTCTTTTTAACATCATCATAATTAGAAATGAATATTATATATCGTATGATGCTGTCTAAAATAAAATACGGTTTTATTTTTTGTTTTCCTGCTTGCTTATTTTGCTGATCTCTTTGTATACATAAAATAATGTTTACTGCTATGAAATAAATTCTTTTTGGGTTTGGTAAAATTGCTTCTACCAGTCACCTAGGAAATATAAGCTAGGGAACAAGACACTGATATTTAGGCATACCAAGAGGAAATATATTGCTTCAGTGAACTGAATATAAAACATGATCAGTGAAAACACCTGGAAATCAGAAAGAACAGATTTTAGTTATGCTTCTCTTTTTCAAAGAACTTAAGTGCTTAGCTATTATTGTTAGTACTAGAAAAGTACGTTGGCAGTGACATTTGAAATATGATAAATAAAAGCCTACAGAATGTCTGCTTCTACTTTTAGCACTTCTCTGATTCCTTCTTCAGAAATTGCATGATGGAAACTACCATAGAGTTAATGCAACTCTAATATACAACCTTACTTGTTTGTAATAAATGTATTCTCTATTACTGTGTAATGATAAAACCATAGTTATTGAAACTGCCAAAGATATTGAAACAGAGGGATAGGAGCTTTTTGCCTTTATCACCTGTATTATTAATTGGAGATAATTACTGCAGAGCAGCTGGCTGTTGGTTTTAGGGAGCATCAATTGTTCTCCTCACCCAGCTGTTGACTAATAAGGATAGTCAACACATCTGTTTCAACAGCTGGTAATTAACAAGAGCCTAATTGCTGCAACTCTTTTAACATCCAATCTGTGAAAAAGAAGGGATGTAGAAGAATATTATTTACTTTGTGCTTTGCGCTTTCTGAGACCAGTTTCTCTTTTTTCTCTCTCCCTCCACTTTTTTTTTCTTTGAACACCACTGCCTTTGTATGAAGCATTGAATGGCAGGAGAACACAATATGGTAATCCAGAGCTTAACTTTTTCAGATCTTTGTTGGTGTTTCTTATTGCAACATTTCTTTGCTAACTTGCAAGATAAAATGGATCAAAAGCATTTTGAGTAGTTCCATACAACAGTTAAAATCCGCAGCAGTGTGCCCTAGGCTGTTGCTGTTGTCTGCAGCATCCAAAAGGAAACAGGGAATTCTCTTTTCTTCTGCTTTTCACATGCTTAGACACAACTCCTAAATAATTCCACGTTCATACACAGAATTTTTGTTTAAATTACTATATACATATATTGATTACTGCAAATGAAGTCCTTCCTCTTTTGACTTAGCAATCTTTCTTCCTTTGGTTGAAAACTGGAAAGAGAGAGAGAGAGAGAGAGAGAGAGAAAGAAAGAAAGAAAGAAAGAAAGAAAACTTAAAAATGTAGTTGCTTTTCTTAATGCCTATAAGTCAATTTAAAGTATTTAAGAAAACTTTTATTTATGTAATCTTTCTTGGTCCGTTTTTCTTTAGAATGTGTTTTGGTCTTTTTAAAAATTCTCCTTTAATTCAGATGACTTCAATTATTTCTTGTTGATTTTTATAATAAATGAATAGGAAATTTACTGGATTAGTCATAGAAACCCGAGTAAAATGATTTCACAGATGGGAAATTTATAAATTAACATTGCTTTTATTTGATTTCTTTTAGCACTCTTATTTAGTTATGAACTATTTCAGTAAGAATATCTTTCATATAGCCTTAGTTATAAAGCTTTATATTTATGTTTTTATAATTATAATTTTTGCTAGTTATATATTGATGTTTACGTTTAAATATCTCTTTGTCTCCTATTTTGAAAATTTCCTTTTAAAATATAACTTACCAAATGTGTTCCTTTCTTCAAGCATGTTTCCCCAGTGGTCTTTCCATAGTCTTTTACATTTTCTTTATAGCCTATATCTAAAAACTTTTTGATGAATGAAAAATTTATTTTTATTAATTGAAGGTCACATAGTTGTACTGAATTTCCTTTTAATACAGCCATAAAATTTTAGATTAATGTCAAAATTAATTTGATAAGTAATGATTATGGTACTTATTTAATATGAGTATCTGAAAAGTCCTTAGCTAAAATGTTAGTCAAGTTCACTTGATTAATCCCGCTTCACTTACTTCTCAGTTGGCAATATTTCTATGCAGGCAGTTCTTTAATTGTTGTTAGGTTTGTTGAAAGGTATAGATGAAATTCTATCCAAGTGCTTGCCATGGACTGAATTGCAGATTGCATAATTTCAAAATTTTTTACTGGCAAGACAAGTTCAGTTCAGCAGGTGTTCAGGTGATGAAGTATATTATAGATGTAGTAAAAAAAAAAAAATACATGATCCTGAACAAATAAACAAAATACTGCTGACTAAAATTTTAACTAAATAGGGGGTCAACTGGCAGGTAGAGAAATGTTTATGACTCAAGTGTAATGGAGGGGAATATTGTCATTTTGGGAAATGTTTGCTTCTTCAGTTTAAATAAGAATTTAATTTTCTCTGTGTGCTCATGTTCTTAGGTAGTACAAGAGAAAGCAAGCTTAGTGAGAGGAATGTATCATGCCATGAGAAAGGAGAATGAACTTTTTGGGGAAACTCACATTCCAGCTGATGCTTTAAGTGTTTTCCTACATGTAATTTTTTTTTCCTCCTGAGGAAATTATCTCAGAAATGAATGGCGTGGTAGACAGAAATTCAGTAAATTAATATATTCTCTGAAGACTATAAATACTACATAATGAGCCTGTTTTCTACATGTTAAAAGAGGCAAATCTTATTAAATGATGCATAGAGTATTAGTGAAGCCAGTGAGGTGGTCAGTGGTTTCACATATATTAGTATAAATGACTTTCAGAGGTATAGTCAAGAAGTCTTGGAGAACAGATGGATCTAACTAGCAACAAATCTTAGGTCAAGGTAATATCTTCTGACGTAGAGTTCATTCAATAGCAAAGATAAACCCTCTACAGTCTGAGTTAATGGACAAAGAAATAGTTCCAGACAAGTATGTTAAATTATTTATGTCTTAAAGAGTAAATGCTGTCATACACTAAAGATAAAAATACAAAGAAGTTTTCCCAATAAATACAGTGAATGGAAAAAGAGCTAGGATTTGGGAGTAAACTGTGTCATCTCTAGAGTCATCACAATAGGATATAATGGCAAGTGTAATGTTGAAGAGGTTGGCAAAGTAGTTAATGCACAGACTCAGGATTATTTACTAAACTGGTAGTCAAGAGTTCTGAGTTCAAATTCTGCTTCTAATAACTTTTATTTATAATTTTTTTAAAGATTTTATTTAATTATTTACTTATTTGAGAGCACGAGCACAGAGGGAGAGGGAGAGGGAGAAGCAGGCTCCCTGCCGAACAGGGAGCCTGATGGGGGGCTCAATCCCAGGACTGTGGGATCATGACCTGAGCCGAGAATGACAGCCTCCCTGGGTAAAATATTCTTGGCTGCGTATTTTTCCCATTTAGCATATTGAATATATCATGCCAGTCCTTTCTGGCTTGCCAAGTCTCTGTGGACAGGTCTGCTGCCAGCCTTATATTTCTACCCTCATAGGTTAAGGACCTCTTGTCCCGAACTGCTTTCTGGATTTTCTCGTTATCTTTGAAATTTACAAGTGTTATGTCCAGGTGTTGACCTATTTTTATTGATTGACCTATTTTTATTGATTTTGAGGGCAGTTCTCCATGCCTCCTGCACGGAAATGCCTGTTTCCTTCCCCAATTAGGGAAGTTTTCAGAATAATTTGTTCAAATAAACCTCTGCTCTCTCTCTCTCCTCCTTTTCTAGACCCCTGTTATTCGAATATTATGTCTCTTTATGTTATTGCTGATTCTCAATTCTTCCTTCATGATCCAGCAGTTGTTTTTCTTTTTCTCAGCTTCCTTATTCTCCTTCATTTTGTCTTGTATATTACTGTCTCTTCTGCGTCATTTATCCTAGCAGTTAGAGCCTCCATTTTCTACTGCATCTCAGTAATAGCATTTTTAAGTTTGGCCTGATTAGATTTTAGTTCTTTTACTTCTACAGTAAGGGATTCTCTACTGTCTTCTATGCTGGCCTAGCTAGTATCTTTATACGTTGTTTTGAATTCTAGTTCTGACATCTTACTTATATCCATAGTGACTAGATCCCTGGCAGTGAGTACTTATTCCTGTTCTTTCTTTTGGGGTGAGTTTCTCCGTCTCATCATTATGTCCAGAAAAGAACAGATGAAAGAGAGAGAAAAGACAAAAATAACAACAATACCAGGAAAATACAAACAGAATGAACCAGAAGAAAACAAACAAAACAAAATAAGAAAAAATCAAACAAGAAGTAAAAAAGAACAAAATAATAAACTAGATCCTAGGTGTATTTTGGTCTGTTTGTTAAAAGAAACTAGATCCCAAAATAGGAAAGAATGAAAAATTTATATATATACAAAAATAAAATAAAATATAATGAAAGGAAACCAAAAATTTTATGTATATATAGCATATACATAAAAATTAAAAATTAAAAAAGAATTTGAAAAGAATTGATAAAATAAGAAAATAGCTGGGGGGAAAAAAAGCCCGAACGACTAAAGAATTAAAAAAAAAAAAAACCCCACAAATGCTATATACTGTTTTCCCCAAGAGCTGAAGTTTTGCAGTTCTCTATGAACCGTAAACCTGGTGTTAGCTGGTTGTTCCTGCTGGTCTTCTGTGGGAAGGGCCTGTTGTACTGATTCTCAGGTTTCCTTGCCCTGGTTGAATTGCACCCCCCTTGCCAGGGGTCTAAACTCTGTTTAAGCAGCTCCAGATTGCACTCTGTGGCACTGTTTTGCTCCCTAAGGGCTTTTAGTACCAATGGCGGGGGGGGGGGGGGGGCATCTCTAGCCCTGGAGCTGAAAGTTCACGTGCACACACACACACACACACACCCCACACTCCTACCCCCACCCCCCACCCCATCTTCAGTGAGCCCTCACAGAAAAGCAGTCAGTCACTCTTGTCTCCCTGGTTTCCATCCTAACTCTCTGTTCATCCAGCCTGTGACCAAGTATTTTTATCTCAGGCATGTGAACCAGTTTCCAGTCTCCAAACTTTACAGACTCCTGTAGCACGGATCCATGCTGTTCCTCCCGGGAAGGGAGGGATTCTTGCCCCACTTCTTCCTTTTGCTGGACCCCTGCCTGGAGAGCAGTCACTGGACCGTGTAGTGGTTCACAGTTTATGGCAACACTGAGCGGAAAGTTGGGGCCTAGGCGCCTAGACTCACTGCTTTCAGCCTGCTTGCCTGATTTGATACGTGGGAACTCTGCCGCACTCAGGCACCCCTGTCCTTTTTGTGACCCTAGGGCTCCTGAGACCATGCTGTCCCATCTATAATTCTGCCCCAGTTCACCATCTGAGCACCTTTAAGCCAGGGATATTCCCAACTGTAGCAGACTTCTAAAAGTTTCAGTTTTGTGCTCCACTGCTTATAATACTTTCCAGTAGCCTGCTAAAGAGCTCCCTCCCCACTGAGGTTTATCTTCCAGTATATTGCCCCAGGTTCACATCTCTGCACCTCCTGCCTTGCAAAAAGTGGTAGCTTTTCTATTTGTAGAACTGCAGCAATTCTTTTCTCAGGTCTCCCATTGATTTTGCAGGTGTTCAGAATGATTTGATAACTGTCTAGCTGAATTCCAGGGACCAGGCAAAATTGGGGTCTCCTGTTCCTCCACCATCTTAACTTCTCCTAGCCATGTGATCAAAATTCTTATATAGACAACCTTTACATCTCCAGTACTTTCATAAAACAATGTTAAAAGAAAAAAAATATTGTTATGATGACTATATCCAAAATTTTACTTTACTTTTCATATATTTGTGTTTTAGACTAGACAGCCCTATAGTTGGTTGTTTTCAGAGAAGGGCTTACAAATGCAATCTGAAACCTCAATCGTTTCTATTTAAAAGCAGGCCAGGAATATTATGAAAATAAATAAATCCAGTTGATATACTGAATGTAAGAATTCTAAATGTTAAATTGTAAAAACAGATTGGTCTATTTTTGATGGTATAATATGTGTTAAATTTCAATATAAACTTTTTTTAATAATCTTTTTTTATTATATTATGTTAGTCACCATATAGTACATCCCTAGTTTTTGATGTAAAGTTCCATGATTCATTACTTGCGTATAACACCCAGTGCACCATGCAATACGTGCCCTCCTTAATACCCATCACCAGCCTATCCCATTCCCCCACCCCCCTCCCCTCTGAAGCCCTCAGTTTGTTTCCCAGAGTCCATAGTTAATATAATCTTCTCCTTCCTGCAGTGTGTCCAAAAAGTGGGACACTCTTGCTATTAACCTAGCAGGTCTTGGAAAAACTCTAAATTCTCATGCATTGCTAGACTCACAGAAAATAAAGGAAATGTTTCAAAATTTTTACTTAACAAAAAATTTGGGAGTAGAACCAGAGACAAACCCCTCTCCAACAGTAAGCAATCAGATGGTCTATAACTGCACTAAGGGCAAACATCTATAGAAGTACTCTCATCTTCAGCTGGGATCCCAATTTCTAGACCAGCAGCAAGGCTAGGGAGCTGAGCCAGAAACTCCAGCATTAATCCAGGCTTCTTGAACTTTATCTGGAATTGTCTCTCCTGGCTCCCTGATGAAACATGCACAAGTCCTCAAAGTAAGGCATCCCTAATTCAGCCCAGTAGGATCCCATAAATTATTATCAGGAAAACATGAATCACAACCAAAGATCAATCAAACATATGAGGAAGATAACCATCATTAATGACAGTCACAGCAGATACAACAACTTCGAAGAAGAACACACAAAAACAACAAACAATAAATTCATAAAGAATATGGAATAGCTGTGTTTGAAATGCTTCAGTGAATATTTAAAAAGAGTATGAATCACAACCATGAATAAACTAAAAGCATTTTCTAGGAAACACCATGCAAATCTGGGAGAGAATCACATACAAGTGCAAAACAAAACAAAACAAAAACATTTTTGAAGTAAAACACTCTAGATAAATGTCAGATTATATACAGCTGAAGAAAGAATTAGGGAGCTGGAAGACATATGAATTGGAGTGTGTCTGAAAAATTACCCATAATACAACACTAGTAAATAAAACCAATATTAAGAGATATAGAGTAAGATAGTCCAACAAACATTTAATTGGGCTCCCAAAAGGAGAGAATACAGACAGTCCTGGAAAAGCATTATTAGAACAGAAAATGACTGAATTTTTTTCTTAAGCTGATGAAAGATAGTCTTCCAAAGCAAGATAAGAAAGAAATCCACACCTAATCACATCATAATGAAATAGAAGAATTCTAACATTCAAGAAACATTTATAAAAGAAGCCAGCTAAAGGAAAAAGACTACTTTCAAATGAGCAACAATTAGATTTACAGATGACTTCTCAATAGAGCACTGGAAGTCAGGAGACATTGGAATAATGCTTTCAATCTGCTGAAAGAAAATACCTGCTAATTTAAAATCATATACCCAAAATTAATATCCTCAAAGAATGAATATGAAATAAACATATTATCAGACAAAAATTGATTAAGTCATTTGCAGCTTTATATTAAACTTTTGAGAGCTGTTGTTCACACAGAAGGAACATAATTCCATACGGAATAAAACACAAAAGTAATATGACAAATGCACACTCACTCAAAAAAATATATAGTACCGATATTCTTTGAGGCTTAAATCTAAATAAATTAGAATACATTAAGAATAAACAGTAACATAAATTAGGAGGAGAGCAAATAGAGTTAAAGGGTTCTATGTCCTCTTATTGTCCAGGAGTATTAATATTAGGTTTTTGATAATCAAATATTTTCCTTGTAGTTCCTAGGATAACCATTCAAAGAATGTAAAGGAGGGAATAACATTCAAAGTGAAGAAGGGGATATGGGGTGATGATAATAAAAGAATCCAAAAGGTAGTAAGGAAAGGTGATGTAAAAAGAAAAAAGAGAAATATCAGAACAAAAAGAGCATGATAGGATTACATATTTAAGCCCAAACTTATCAGTATTAAATGTGAAGGAATCAAATGTTTGAGTTAAAAGATGAAGATTGTTAGACTGGAAAAAAATAATACATGCTATTTATAATAATCACTTCTAAACCTAGACAAATAAAAGAGATTGAAATTAAAAGGATATAAAAAAAGATATGCCATGCCAAAGCTAATAAAAAGATTGCTCTTGAAACTATGTTAACATCAGGCAAAATATAATTTAAAGATACAAGGTTTTTTTATTTGTTTGCTTTGCTTCATATGTAATAAGTGAAATCATGCCTCCTTGACAAGGTCGTTTCCTGTCACACTGCAGTGTTACCATGCAAGCACACGGTTGCCATGAGCCACTATTAATTCCTTTTTTCCTTTATATCATCATATGCCCTGAAGAACCTGTTCTAAGACTGTGGATTTCAGATATTTTGTTTCATTGACTTTATAAACTATTCATTGTAGACAGATCAAATGTATTGAAAATGTTGTTGGCATTTTCATTTTTCACCTTTTCTGACATTATCTGTTGTGCTGACGTTATCTGACAACATTAACGAAAAGACTGTTTGGCTCAACACATATTCTGGGCTCTATGTAAACCAGTAGTCTCTGACCCCCAAGATCCATAACCTGCAAACTATGGCCTCTGAACCAACTGACTATTTCTGTAAATAAAGTTTTATTGGAACAAGCCTTGCCCATTCATTTATATAGTGTCTATGGCTCTTATCACACTGCAACAACAATTAAGTAGTTGCAAGAGAGACAATGTGGCCCACAAGTCTAAAATATTTGTTACTTGGACTTTAATGATCATACTCTAGATTACCACATGTCTTGAACTGATACTTTAAGCCCAATCCTTTTTCACTTTATTGACCTGTTACTTGGTATAGTGCTATTTCTTATTGACATCAGTTATTTCCACAATAATTTTACATCCAGAGTTCAATAGAGTCTATTGTACAGCTTACATATTTGTTCACTTTGATATGGCTATTTCAAATGGTAAGTTATCTCATTTTATCATTGCATAACAGTCATGTGAGATGGGTATTATCACCCCTATTTTACCAATGAAATATTGAGGTTCAGAGGCCCTAATTCAGAGTCAGAATTACTCACTGGTAGCCAAACCTAACTTTGCTCTTAATCACGGTGCTGCATTATCTTTTTGGAATACTTCTACTTCCCTTCTCTATTTTGTGGACTCAGCTCTTTCCTCATAGATCATTGTCTGCCTATGAATATTTTGATTTCTGCTTCCATTACAAACTGTTTTCTTCCCTTTCTCATGTCAGACCATAGATCATTAGACAGTGCATTTAAGACCACTTCTTTTTATGTTAAACTTTTTTTTATTATGTTATGTTATTATATTATCTACTGTATGGTACATACAGTACAGCTTTGGTTTTTGATGTAGTGTTCCATGATTCATTATTTGCATATAACACCCAATGCTCATTACAACACATGCTCTCCTTAATACCCCTCACTGGGCTAATCCATCCTCCCACCCCACCCCCTTCTGAAACCCTCAGATTGTTTCCCGAAGTCCATAATTTCTCATGGTTCATCTCATCCTTTGATTTTCCCCCCGCTTCAGTTTTCCCTTGCCTCCCCTAATGTCCTCCATGCTATTCCTTGTGTTCCACATATGACTGAAACCATATGATAATTGTCTTTCTCTGCTTGATTTATTTCACTTAGCATAATCCCCTCCAGTTCCATCCATGTCGATGCAAATGGTGGGTATTCATCCTTTCTGATGGCTGAGTAATATTCCATTATATATATGGACCACATCTTTATCCATTTGTCTGTTGAAGGGCGTCTCAGCTTCTTCCACAGTTTGGCTATTGTGAACATTGCTGCTATGAACATTGGGGTACATGTGGCCCTTCTTTTCACTGCATCTCTATCTTTGGGGTAAATATCCAGTAGTGCAATTGCTGGGTCATAGGGTAGCTCTATTTTTAACTTTTTGAGGAACCTCCATATTGTTTTCCAAAGTGGCTGTACCAACTTGCATTCCCACCAACAGTGTAAGAGGGTTCCCCTTTCTCCACATCTTCTCCAATATTTGTTGTTTCCTGCCTTGTTCATTTTTTGCCATTCTAACTGGTGTAAGGTGGTATCTCAGTGTGGTTTTGATTTGAATGTCCCTGATGGCTAATGATGTTGAACATTTTTTCATGCGTCTGTTAGGCATTTGTATGTCTTCTTTGGAGAAGCGTCTGTTCATGTCTTCTGCCCATTTTTTGACTTGATTATTTGTCTTTTTGTGTGTTGAGTTTCAGAAGTTCTTTATAGATCTTGGATACCAGCCCTTTATCTGTAATATCATTTGCAAACATTTTCTCCCATTCCATGGGTTTCCTCTTAGTTTTGTTGACTGTTTCCTTTGCTGTGCAAAAGCTTTTTGTCTTGATGAAGTCCCAGCAGTTCATTTTTGCTTTTGTTTCCCTTGCTTTTGGAGACATGTCATGAAAGAAGTTGCTGTGGCCAATGTTGAAGAGATTACTGCCTATGTTCTCCTCTAAGATTTTGATGGATTCCTGTCTCACATTGAGGTCTTTCATCCATTTAGAGTTTATCTTTGTGTCTGGTGTAAGAGAATGGTCCAGTTTCATTCTTCTGTATATAGCTGCCCAGTTTTCCCAGCACCATTTATTGAAGAGACTTTTTTCCATTGGATTTTTTTCCCTTATTTGTCAAAGATTAGTTGACTATAGAATTGAGGGTCCACGTCTGGGCTCCCTATTCTGTTCCATTGATCTATGTGTCTGTTTTTGTGCCAGTGCCATGCTTTGTTGGTGACCACAGCTTTGTAATATATAGCTCAAAGTCAGGCAACGTGATGTCCCCAACTTTGTTTTTCTTTTTCAACATTTCCTTGGAGATTCAGGATCTTTTCTGGTTCCATACAAATTTTAGGATTGTTTGTTCCAGCTCTTTGAAAAATGCCAATGGTATTATGATAGGGATGGCATTGAAAGTATAGATTGCTCTGGGCAGCATAGACATTTTAACAATGTTTATTCTTCCTATCTATGAGCATATATTTTTCCATCTTTTTGTGTCTTCTTCAATTTCTTTCATAAGTGTTCTGTAGTCTCTAGAGTACAGATCCTTTACATCTTTGGTTAGGTTTATTCCTAGGTATCTTATGTTTTTTGGTGCTATTGTAAATGTAATTGATTCCCTAATTTCTCTTTCTACAGTTACATTGATAGTGTATAGAAAAGCAACTGATTTCCGTGCATTGATTTTGTATCCTGCCACATTACTGAATTGCCGTATGAGTTCTAGTAACTCTAGTAACAGGGTGGTGTCTTTTGGGTTTTCCGCGTAAAGTATCATGTCATCTGCAAAGAGAGAGAGTTTGACTTCTCCTTTGCCAATTTGAATACCTTTTATTTCTTTTTGTTGTCTGATTGCTGAAGCTAGGACTTCTAATACTATGTTGAGCAAGTTAAGAGTGGGCATCCTTGTCATTTTCCTGATCTTAAGGGAAATGCTCACAGCTTTTCCCCATTGAGAATGATATTCACTGTGGGCTTTTCATAGGTGGTTTTTATGAAATTGAGAAATGTTCCCACTATGCCTATACTCTGAAGAGTTTTAATCAGGAGAGGCTGCTGTATTTTGTCAAATGCTTTTTCTGCATCAATTGAGAGGATCATATGGTTCTTGTCCTTTCTTTTATTAATGTGATGTATCATGTTGATTGATTTGTGAATGTTGAACCACCCTTGCAGTCCAGGAATAAATCCCACCTGGTTATGATGGATAATCCTTTTAATGTACTGTTGGAGCCTATTGGCTAGGATCTTGTTGAGAACTTTGGCATCCATATTCATCAGGGTTATTGGTCTGTAATTCTCTTTTTTGAAGGGGTCTTTTCCTGGTTTTGGGATCAAGGTAATGCTGGCCTCATAGAATAAGTCTGGAAGCTTTCCTTCTGTTTTTACTTTTTGAAACAGCTTCAGGAGAAATAGATATTATTTCCTCTTTAAATGTTGGTATAATTCCCCTGGGAATCCATCTGGCCCTGGACTCTTGTTTTTTGGGAGGTTTTTGATCACTGCTTCAATTTCGTTAGTGGTTATCGATCTTGTTAATTCTTTCAAAGAACCAGCTTCTAGTTTCGTTGATCTGCTCTCCTGTTTTTCTGGTTTCTATTTCATTGATCTCTACTCTAATCTTTATTATTTCTCTTCTCCTGTTTGATTTAGGTTTTATTTGCTGTTCTTTCTCCAGCTCCTTTAGGTATAAGGTTAGCTTGTGCATTCGGGATTTTTCTGCTTTTTTGAGTGAGGCCTGGATGGCTACGGATTTACCCCTTAGGACCACCTTTGAAGTATCCCATAGGTTTTGGACCTTGTGTTTTCATTCTCATTGGTTTCCATGAATTGTTTAAGTTCTTTAATTTCCTGGTTGACCCAAACATTCCTTAGCAGGATGGTCTTTAGCTTCCAAGTGTTTGAATTTCTTCCAAATTTTTTCTTGTGATTGAGTTCCAGTTTCAAAGCATTGTGGTCTGAAAATATGCAGGGAATAATCTCAGTCTTTTGGTATCAGTTGAGACCTGACTTGTGACCCAGTATGTGGTCTATTCTGGAGAAAGTTCCATGTGCATTCAAGAAGAATGAGTACTCTGTTGTTTTAGGGTGGAATGTTCTGTATACATCTATGAAGTCCATCTGGTCCAGTGTGTTATTCAATGCTCTTGTTTTTTTGTTGATCTTCTGCTTAGATCTGTCTATTGTTAAGAGTGGGGTGTTGAGGTCTCCTACTATTAAAATATTATTATCAATATGATTCTTTATTTTGGTTAACAGTTGGGTTATGTAGTTGGCTGCTCCCATGTTGGGGGCATAGATATTCACAATTGTTAGATCTTCTTGTTGGATAGACCTTTAAGAATGGTATAGTGTCCCTCTGTATCTCTTACTACAGTCTTTAGCTTAAAATCTAATTTCTCTTATATGAGAATTGCTACCCCAGCTTTCTTTTGAGGTCTGTTGGCATGAAAAATGGTTTTCCATCCCCTCACTTTCAGTTTGGATGTATCTTTAGGTTCAAAATGAGTCTTTTGTAGACAGCATATGGAAGGGTCATGTCTTTTTATCCAATCTGCAACCCTGTGCTGTTTCACAGGAGCATTTAGGCTATTCACATTGAGAGTGATTATTGAAAGATATGATTTTAGTGCCATCGTGTTGCCTATGAAGTCCCCGTTTCTATAGATTGTCTCTGTAAATTTCTGGTCTATACTACTTGGGTTCTTTCTTCTTTTCTAGAACCCCCCTTAATATTTCTTGCTGGGCCAGGTTGGTGGTCACTTATTCTTTCAGTTTCTGCTGGTCCTGGAAGCTCCTTGTCTATCCATTTTGAATGACAGCCTTGCTGGATAACATATCCTTGGCTGCACGTTCTTCTCATTTGCTACCCTGAATATGTCTTGCCAGCCCTTTCTGGCTTGCCAGGTCTCTGTGGACAGGTCTGACATTATTCTGATGTTCCTCCCTCTGTATGTAAGAAATCTCTTCCCCCTAGCTGCTTTCAGGATTGTTTCCTTGGATCTAAGATTTGCTAGTTTTACGATTGTATGTCAAGGCGTTGATCTGTTCTCTTTGATCTTGGGAGGGGTCCTCTTTGACTCTTGGACACGAATGCTTGTTTCCTTCCCCAGATTAGGGAAGTTCTCAGCTATGATTTGTTCGAATATATCTTCTGGACCTCTATCTCTCTTCACCCTCTCAGGGATCCCATTAATTCTGACACTGCAGCGTTTCATGGCATCATTAATCTCTCTCAGTCTGATCTCTTGGGCTTTAAACTGTTCTTCCCAGGCCTCCTCAGTTTCTTTCTTTTCTATCCTCTTATCTTCTAGCTCACTAATTAGTTCTTCTGCCTCGTTTACCCTGGCAGTCAGAGTATCCAGTTTAGACTGCATTTTATTCCTAGCATTTTTAAGTTTGGCCTGATTAGATCTCATTTTGGCCCTTTGAGATTCTATATTGTCACTAATATTTTTCTCAAGCCTAGATATCGACTTTGTAATTGTTACTTTGAAGTCTGTCTCTGACATCTTGCTTATATCCTATCTATTAGGTCTGTGGCAGAGGCCATAGTCTCTGGTTCTTTTCTTTGTTGGGGGTTCCTCTTCTCAGTCATTCTGTCAGGGGGTTGGGGTGGTTGAGGGAATGTAGAGTGCAGAGTATTAACCACGACCCAAGCAAGATGCACCTGTTTTGTAGGGCCCCTAGGGTTGTCTTCTAGGAGAGCAGCCTGCCGTGCTGTTACTCAGGCAACCCTGCTTGGTCAGAGTTGCCCTCCCCCCTGTGGGAGGGGGGTGGGCTCAGTGAAAACTGGTTTTTTTTTTGAGCTTTTGTTCTCTGGAGGCTTTTCCTGGTGGCTTTCCATGTCTCTTCTGAGAGTCAGAGCAGAAGTGACCATACTGAAACCTCTGTCCCAGAACAGAGAAATCACAGCCTGCTCTGCACTGAGCTCTCTAGGATACACAGTCTCCATTTCTGTCTGCTCTTCTAAAAACCGCAGCCTTCCCTGGTTGTGCACCCCACAGCAACTCTCCCAGAGGTCGATCCCAGGGCTGGGCACATCTCTGCGCTTTGTGCTTCTAAAACCACAAGCCACCCCTGGTTCATGCATATACACCCGCAGCTCCTGGTTCCTGTCTGGGGGCTGGACTAAAGTCCTTTCCCCACCGCTACTAGTCTGCAAGTCTGTGCCTGGTCCCCAGTGCAGGACGCTTTTGCGCTCCAGTGTTATATCACCTTCCTGGCGCCAGCTTATGGGGCTCCCTCCCCCTTCTGTTTATCTTCCAATATCTGCCTGCAGAATCACTGCTCCACCCTTCCTACCTCAAGACAGGTGGTGTTTAACTGCTTGTAGAAATCTAGATATATATTCTTACATCTCAGGCTGATTTCGTTGTTCGGAATGGTTTGGTAGATATCCAGCTAAATTCAGGGGATTGGTTGAAATAGGCTCCCCTACTCCTCTGCCATCTTCCCTCCTCTCCCCATATAAGACTGCTTTTGAGTCTGGAACCTGATTATCCTTGGTCTGACAGGTATCTCATGAGGACAAAATATTACCTCTTAGGAATAGTCGTTAAAGAGCAATACGCTATGGTAATATACTTTGGTGAGCAATCCCAGTTTTCCTATGAAGGGGGGGTGTAATTGAAATCCAGTCATTTTTATCCTTTTGGTAGTAGCTTTTAATTTTTTAGATACCCTTTTGCATGATATTTAGTTATGTGTCTTTACTAGGTTTATAACCTGCTTCTGAGGTTAAAAAAAGTCAAATACTAGGATGTCTATAGTCATATTATTAAGCAATTTTCTAATTTGATGTATTGTTTGAACGTTATCTAATTAGATTCCTTACAAATGTGTTCAGTGTAACACAGTCTATACATTTATGATTACTCTATAAAACAATTCTGTTAAAACAGTTAACATACATATTAAATTATGCCATATTGAAATGTGGTGTTGTATGGTAGAATAAGCAGTGTTTTTTGGATATTTGTATTCTAGTTCCAGCTTTCCTTCTAGCCAACTATGAAACCTTGGACAATTTCCAAATGTTTCCTTAAACATATATTAACAACAATTTCCTCACCTATAAAGTAGGGGACTATATTATCTCTAAGATCCTTTTCAGGTCTAAAATTATTTGGTTCTGTGATTTAATTTGTACTGTATGTTTCTTTATTTAGCAGATATCACACATAAGATCAAATGCTCGGTTCTCTGATAAAAACAGATTACCATTAATGGTCTTGGATTACCAAAGGAAGGCTTAATTATATTAGACTATTACTATTAAAAACACATTTTTAAAAAACAGGATTTTGAAGTAAGATAAAAATGGTTTCTCCACAATATCCATAACAATAGTGTTCAGTGATATAGATAGTGTACTGTTTTCTTTGTCTGTCATTCTAAAGTACTAGATAAGTGTCTAAGGAAACAATGTAGTTCATTTCTCATTTGATAACAATACAAATGGTTGTCCTATTTAGATGGCATTGCTCACAATATAGTCTTAGAATGAGCCTTTCAATTATAAGACTAAACTAACATTAGTTAAATACTTTTTTTTAATTCACTTAAGGTAAATAAATTCTGGGGATATAATGTATGGCATAGTAACTAAAGTTAACAGTACTTTATCATGTATTTAAAAGTTGCTAAGAGAGTAAATGTTAAAAGTTCTCATCACAAGGAAAAAAATGTGTAACTATGTGAGCCGATGGACGGTAACTAAATTTATTGTGGTAATCATTTCACCATATATACATACATCAAATCATTGTGTTGTACATGTAAAGCTAATACAATGTTATCTGTCAATTACATCTCAATAAAACTGGAAACAAAAAAATAATGGTAAAAGGAAAAAAGTTATAGGGAGAAGATATTAAAGATATAAAACACACAGATTGTTCTGTAAACTTCTGTTTATTATCAATAACTGTTATCAAATGATGTTTTGATTCCATTGCTTCGCCTGGAATTAGTTCAGCTGCCTCTCCCAGGTGTTCTAAGCAATACCTTTTACATGTTGCGAATAAGTCTGAAAGGTAGCTGAAGGACATATAAAACTCTGGAGTACATCATTGAAGATCACAATGAAAACTTCGAAGTTTTCCTTATATAGAAAACAAAAGAAAGGATCCAGAATGTTACAGTTCTCTTTATTTAATAGAGAATACTACTCATAAGAAAAGGACAAGGTATGGTTTTGGTGTGTGAGTGGAGTGAGGAGATGAGAAAAAAATCTAAAACACATGCCACGGGCCAGGAAAAGATATTTTGATATTGCTCAGAAGAGAATTTTATTGTTTTGGAGCAGGGAAATATATTAGGTTAAAAATCATTTCACATTTTGAAGCACCTGACTGGCTCAGTCAGTACAGCATCGAACTCTTGATCTCAGAGTCTTCATCTCAAGGTCATGAGTTCAAGTCCCACACTGGGCATGGAGCCTACTTTAAAAAAATAAAATAAAATAAAATACTTAAAATACTCATTTCACATTTTAACATTGCTGTATGCTTGTTACAATAGATGGTGTCTTAGAAGTATTATTGGCATGATTTTTCTGCATAAAATTATAGTGTTTTAAAATCAGTAGTATCTTAGATTCAATGAAATTTGGTGATAAGTTCATAAAATTTATTTAGATAGTTTTAAAAATACAATTGTGATTATATATGCTTAGAAATATTTTTTTAAAGATGTATTTATTTATTTATTCGACAGAGATAGAGACAGCCAGTGAGAGAGGCAAGCAGGAGGAGTGGGAGAGGAAGAAGCAGGCTCATAGCGGAGGAGCCTGATGTGGGGTTCGATCCCATAACGCCGGGATCACGCCCTGAGCCGAAGGCAGACGCTTAACCGCTGTGCCACCCAGGTGCCCCGGAAATAATTTTTATTACAATAGTAAAAGTAGTGGATTTAGGAGGCCATGTTTTAGTCAAGAAGACAAATGTTTTTAATAGGTAAATTTTGATGGAGTATATTCTGACTAGTATTAGGGAGAGATGAACCAGCACACAGTTTGAGAAGTAGAAGATTCAGCTGATGACTAAGTACAGTGTTAACTCCCGGTTGTTCCCATTCGTAAGACTAAATACACACATTACTCCCAGTTACAAGACTCCTTCATCCCAAAAACTTAGGTGAAGTTTCGGAGGAATTAGAATAAAGAACAAAAAGAGCAATTATATGTGGAAAGGCTTGAGTGAAATATAAAAAGGCAGCATGCTCAAGAGTATCTAGTACAACTCTCCTTGTCCTTTTTCCCTGCAAGTGTGGCTAAGACATATGAGACATATGAAAATTAATCACATGCTTGTGAACCCACACATTGGTATTATTTCTCAAATTCCTAAGTAAATTCTTTTTGTCATCTGTCATATGTTCTTGAGAATGTAGGTTGACCTAGCATATATGTGTATGTGTGTAAACATATATACGTTCAGTGTTTATGTATATTTGCATATGTATATCCCAGAATGTTATATAGTCTTGCAAGTTGCTTAGTTTTCATGAACTTCAATTTTATCACCTTAAAATAAAGATAATTGGAGTTATCTCACAGGTTGATCATGGGGATAGACTATAGGGTTTCAAGCACTTGATACAATGCCCAACCCATCGTAGGCATTCAACAAATGGCATTATAGTTAAGCACAGATGTTTTCAAGTTACATTAATTTAAGCAGCAAGTTTGGAAGTTTCTTTATAGTGTATAAACTTTATAAAGTACATAACTTTATATGAAGCATATAAACACATTATACACACCATAGGACCCAGCAATTCCATTCCTTAGTATTTACCTGAAGGAAATGAAGGCATTGTTCCACAAAATTACCAGTATGCTGATGTTTATAGGAACTTTATTAATAATTGCCCCACACTGGAAACAACCCCCAAATGTCCACCAACTGCCAAATGGATATATAGATTTTGGTACATCCCTATGATGGAATACTACTCAGTGACATAAAGGATGAACCATTGATAAATGTAATAGTCAGGATTCAGTTTTCTTCTGGGACTGGTGGGATGGAGTACTGTTTTTGAACAACCTGGATTATGTTTACCCGAGGTGGTGGGGAATGAAGTTCATCCTAGCCACCAGGACTGAACAGGATCACTGTGGCAGAGGGTAAGGGTATTTCCCCAAAACAGAAATGCTGGCCGGATGAACGTATATCTGATAAAGGAAAGCCAGGAAGTTTATAATAGCTTCAAACATGGTCAACAGGGCCTAGGCATAAGATTAGACATTTGGATTGCTATGAAGCCACACCAGATCTTCATAGCCAATTAAATGTGAGATGTGAGAAAGTCAATATTACCTGAAGCACAGAAATTTAAGTAAAATTCTCATGTTCCCATTTTTATTGCAGAAATTTCTTAGGCAAAAATCTTCATTATGGCCTTTTCCTACCAGAACATTGTTGGTTTTGTTTTTTGGTTTTGGAGGGGGTTTTTTGGTTTTGTTTTTATTTGTTTTTGCAAAAGTATCAGGTTAAAAAAAATTCAAAATAATCATCTAAGGTACTTAGCAAACTCTCTATTACCTGTCCAATATTTGATATTTCTTAAATACATGTAACAGGATGTTCGACATTTTATAAGTTCAATGTGATATGTCCTTTTTTGTGTGAATCTTTTTGGCCATTAGTCACTGTGGGTATCTCTGTCTTCCACGTTACCATTTCAATCACATTTTATAGTTTACTGAAAATTGGCAAAGCTGTCTATTTTTGACATAAAGAACCAGCCACCTATTAAATGCTTTTTATAATTTTTGAGAATGTTTTATCTATAATTCTAGAATGTGACCTGTTAAAGCAAGCACTCAACATCTTAAATTTAATGAAGAAGTAACTCTTTGTTAGGTTTGCTAGCCCAGGTAGAGAACAAATTATTTAATTTCGTTCCTAAAGTTATATACAAAGACCTGAATTGTTACATTGTTTTTATTATTCTCCATTATTAAAATAGAAAAGTGGCATTGTCTAGCATTCACTTACATTACACTAATTAGTTTTCCTGTGGTCAGGGTTTCACAGTTTGCCTTATGACCTTATTCTTTTTTTTTTTTTAATATTTTATTTATTTATTTGACAGAGATAGAGACAGCCAGCGAGAGAAGGAACACAAGCAGGGGGAGTGGGAGAGGAAGAAGCAGGCTCACAGTGGAGGAGCCTGATGCGGGGCTCGATCCCATAACGCCAGGATCACGCCCTGAGCCGAAGGCAGACGCCCAACCACTGTGCCACCCAGGCACCCCTTATGACCTTATTCTTATGCAAGAAAATAATCCCAGTAAAATCATATGAATTCAGCAAAATTAGTGAACTTCTGTCTCCAAACTCAATCACTTTTTAATTATTGCCATTAGTGTAGTTTGTGAGGTGTTTGATAACAATTTGTTCTGTGTTACCTATCAAGCACCACTTAAAGTAAAAGACAGTCTTTTCATGCAAATCAAATTTCGAGTAAACAAAACTGAAATCTGACTTACCAGTACAATTTTTTAAAAGTTTCGTTGAAAACTTTGTGGCTACGCCTGAAACCCAATGGGAAAGATGGTTGGAAGTTGGCAATTCTTTTAAAACTGCGACTTTGAACTCTGTCAAAAAACTGATTACAGTCCCTTTAAAATTTGAATACTATAGGCAGAGAGGAACAATAACATCCTTTGGAAAAAATACTTCTAACATTCAAGATTGTTGTCTACTCCCTTTAGAGATTTTTGTTCTGCAGAAAAGGAATTGAAAAGGTTAAGTCCTATCTGTAAGAATCAGGTTATAGTCTTGTGTATTTTTTTCACATTAAATATCAAAGATAGCTTAACAACATATTTAGAATTTTCTGGGTTTTACTATTAATAAAGTTAAAAGAAAACCTAGTGTGATCAGGGAGTGGAGCCACATTAAGTTTGTAAGTGAAACACCCATTGTGCTTATCTTGACTCTAGATATTGCTCTGAACCCATGTTCCACATTCTGAATTCTGTGTATAAAGTTAAACATTGCAGAAGGGCATATATCTGATGATACAGATGAATAAGGTTGAGGTTGAGTAATGAGCAAACTTGGTAAATTTAATATGTTCTCGTCTTCAATATGTCTGTTATTAATATAATTTGATTATTTTGTGGGAAATTATGAGACACTACTGAAAATACTGATAGATTTTAAAACTACCACAAAATTAAGGCTCCTATTTATACTACAATACTGTATTCTAACCTACCAAAACTAATATTAAATTTCTTAAAATATTAATTCCTTACAGGCAAAGTTGTTGGCCATGCAACAAGCCAGAGAGACCGCAATTCAACAGTACAAAAAACTAGAAGAAGAAATCCAAACACTTCGAGTTTACTACAGGTAAAATTCTTTTTAACCTGGGCATAAATAAATGTTGTTGGCCTGGCCCTATTGAACTGTTTGCTCATCTAAATGCCACCTCTGAAATGATATATATATTTTTAAAATAGTGCATGAATAGCAGTAATAACAGCCTTTCACCAATTATAATATAATATGAGAAGTTTATAATGCCACTGAAGGATTTTTAACACTTATTTAATTTACGCTCGAAGAGTAGTTGTGAAATTAATTCAGTAGGTCACACTGGCATTTTTTAATGAAAAGAAATAGAATAGGAAATGTCACCATGCATCTCCTATATATAGTAAGGGTAATTATTGTTTTGTGTTACTTTCAGTTTTGTGTTGTGTGAGAGAGAGTTAAGATTGTGTATTGGGTTATGTGTAAATATATATATTTGCACAATGGGTCATGGTTAAAAAAAAAAAAAAAGGTTTGAAAAATGATGTACAATGTCCGGGATGTTCTCTGATACTTAATAAGATTAGAAAACCCTCAAGTCTGAAGTATAAGAATTCACTAACTAACTTGGGCTGTGGATTATTGAAAGATTTTCTTTTAATTTTGCCCCTTCTCAGAATAATGTTGTTAAGTGCAAAAAATGCAGTTAAATGAAAATCAGTTTTACTGAAATAGTTATGAAAGTATTATGTCATGATATATTACTATATTCACACATCATTATTAATACATTAAATTAGTATGTCTAACAGCAAGTCTATTAACTATATTTCAAAGTACTGATGACTGTAAATGGTATTTTGGGGATAAATGGAAACCCTAAAATGTGATATGTAAACACCAGTGGTTCCTATAGGTGCAAATTCTCAAGAAGCACTAAACAGTACTACTATAGTTTGTTGCCTATGTTCACAATTATGAGAAATGCTATATTTGCATAAGAGTGAAAAATAAAGATGAATTTTTTTTTTCTCATCCCAAGAATGCCTACGTTAGAGCAATGTTACTGGCATATTGTAGTTAGTTATTGTTATGAGTTGAATTGTGTTCCTCAAAAAAGATATGTTGAAGTCCTAACCCCTGGAATCTCAGAATGTGACTGTATTTGGAAATAAGGCCTTTAGAGAGGCAACCAAGTAAAGTTAGGTCATTAGCATGAGCTCTAACCTAATATGACTGATGTTCTATAAACAAGGAGAAATTTGGACACAGAGACACACACGTAGAGGAAGGCTATCTAAAGACACAGGGAGAAGACAACTTTGTGCCTGACATCCACACTGCCAAGTAATGACAAAGATTGGCAGCAAACAGTAAAATGTAGAAGAGGCCTGGGAGGATTCTCACCTATAGCCATCAAAGAGAGCATAACCCAGCTGACACCTTGATTTTGGACTTGTAGTTTCCAGAACTGTAAGAGAGTAAATTTCTGTTTTCAGCCTCCCAGTTTGTGGTACATTGTCATAGTAGCCTTACGAATTAATGCAGTTATAAAATATTAAGTATGTTTGATTGATGACTGCCTGGGGAATCATTTGTCTGCAGTTAGAAACAATGTCTATGTGTGATCATGTGGGTAAGCAGAAACCTGATGATTAATGAAGACATCCCAGCCTTTCAGCCCCTTTTTTTTCCCTTTGTAACTATAGAGTGGGTATGACAATCTTTCCTCCATACTTTACACCAACGACTTCTCAACTACAGCTGTGCATTAGAATCACCTGAGGAGCCTCTAAAAATCCTAGTCCCCATCTCCTCCCAGGCCAACTCCATCAGTTTCTTGAGGTAGGACTAGGTTGTCAGTGTGTTTTAAGCTCCCTAGATATTCCCTTATGTATCCGAGTTTGAGGGATGCTGCTTTACAAGCACATTTCAGGTAGCTGCATCAAATTAGGGTCTCTTCTTGGTAGAATAATAGAGGCATTTATTAAACCCTCTACTAGGACTTATGAATATTGCGTGATTTGTGCCTTTGGATATTGCAGTGCGGTACAAAGGAGCTTCACATTATTGATAAGGGAGAGTTTTCATGGAACCTTCTCCTGCCATCCTTGTGAGATAGGACAAGTGCTTGTTGATATCGTGACAATGTCCAAGAATTCTGAGAGGCATATAATCCTACATGAACTGACATTTTTTCTTGAAAAACAAACCTTGATGTCAGTTCCTAATGCTCCTTCTTTTTGCTGAATTGCAGGTTACTGAAAATTTTTTGAAAATTGTAAAGCTAAAATTCTTGTTTTCCTAAGACTTTTTTAATCTACATGAATATAACAGAGTTAAACAATCTCTTCTTGATAAAGGGCTAACAATTGTTGGCTCAAAGATATGCTTCACATGTACCCCTCTCACTGCTACTCTAAAAAAAAAAAAAAAAAAAGCTAGTAGTGTGGTAAAGCTACTGGGATTTGCCAAGGTCGCCCTGCCTTTTGTGACTTATATAAATGAACCTCTCCAAGACCATTTCCTTTTTGTGGAATTAGAATTATAGCAGCTACGTCATACAGTTAAGTATGTGCAGTTGTTACCACAGTATTTAGCTTATTAGTGCTCAACCAATGTTAAGATAAATTTACTTTTACATGACAAAGTCAGTGAGGTAGGAGTAGAATCAAAATGGATGCCACTGAAGTCAAAGAAAGAGATCTATTAAAAAAAAAAAGGTCATCCAATGCTAAATGGGTAAGGAAGATAAGGACCAAAAAAGTGTCCATTTTTATTTGAAATTAGTTGGTCATTAGTAACTGCCACAGAAGTAGTTTAATAAAGCATTAGATACAGAAGCCAGTTTTCTGTGAATTAAAGAGTAGAGGTCAAGAAGCATAGTAATTTGGACAATAGAGTGGTCCTTGAAGAAACTTGAATAAGAAAGATGTTAATGATAGTTGAGAAGAAAGGAAGATAGGTTAAGGACTTTTGTTTTTTGTTTTTGAAAAATGGCAGATACTTGAGCCTGTTTATGACTAATTGGAAAGAGCCAATGGAGAGAATTGTTATGGGTGGAACAGGATTCCTATAGAAATAGGAAGAGGTGGAATTTAGAATCTGCAGAAGCGTTTGCCTTGAACAGGAAGATGGTCACCGTGTGCTCACAGACAGGACTGAAGGAGACAAGAATAGCTGTGAAATAGAAACAAATTTCAGCTCACAATTAAGAGTTTCATTTTTTTCTGTAAAGTGAGGGTGATTGTGGGCTTAAAACGTGCAGAGGTCAGGAGGCTTTGAAAGGGAATGGGAAAAAGTAGCTCCTGAAGGGAATGGGAAAGAGAACTGAATAAGGACAAGAAGAACAAGACAAGCAGTCCTGAAGAGCCAGCTGGGCATAGATGCTACCTATGAGTTTGAGTTCTAGTTTGTACAGTTGCATAACTTAGCACATTTACCTATCTTGTAGAGTTATACGGAAGGCAAAGGATTGAAATGATCCAGGATTACAAGTTTGCAGAACTGAAATGATGGAGAGGAGAGTGGTTGAAAGTAAACTAGCAAAAAGTTGTTGAAACGAAGAATGATAGTCTAAGCTAAACAGAGCAGGAAATAAAACTGAAAGAACATGTATACCGAGAGAAAAAGGAGGAATCAAGAAACCCTAAATCTTGAGATCAAAGAGCAAACGTAGTGGGAATAAGAAAATTCAAGAGCTAAAAGGATCAGAGGTTGTAGGCAGAAAGTGAAATTTTGCTGTTTAAGATCTCAGAGGTGAAGCACTCAGACTGAGCATTGACAATATTAAAAGCATTGCCTTAGAAGTAGATGAAATTGAGAGGAGGGAGGGGTCACTAGATAAGAAGAAGTAAAAGATTTATGAAACTAAGGTATTGAATACCCATTTGGATATTGTCTGAAAATATTGGGTACTCACTGTAAACCCGTAATAGCAAACGACCTAAAAATAGATAGATAAAAGCTACATGTTGAAATAAACAGCCATATGTATCAAAGGAAGAAACCTGTCCTGTGTGTGACGCGCAGGAATATGTGTGTGTCTATGAGCAAAGTTGCGTCCTTTAAGAAGATCAACATTTCTATCAAAACAAAAAGGTACAGAGAACTTTCATGCGTTGTTGATGAGGATATAAAATGATGCATCTGCTGTGGAAAACAGTTTGGCGGTTCCTCAAAATTAGACATGGAATTCCCACATGATCCAGCAATTCCACACGTAGGTATATACCCTAAAAGGATTGAAAGCAAGGACTCAAACAGATACTTGCACACCAATGTCCGTACGGTATTGTTCAAATTAGCCAAAAGGTGAAAACAAAACAAGCCAAGTGCCCATCAACAGATAAATGCAAAAACAAAATGTGTTATTTACATACAATAGAATATTATTCAGCCATAAAAAGAAGTGAAATTCTGATACATGGTACAACATGAATAAATGCATTATGCTAAGTAGAATAAACCAGAGAGAAAAGATAAATATTGTATATTTAAACTTCTATGAGGTATCTAGAATAAGCAAATTCATAGAGACAGAAAGTAAAATAGAGTTACCACTGGCTGTGGGAAGGGGGGGATGGGGAGTTGCCAGGGGCTGGGGGAGGAGGGAATGGGGAGTTATGGTTTAACATGTACAGAGTTTCTGTTTGGGATGGTGAAAAAGTTCTGGAAATGGATAATGGTAATGGTTACGCAACATTGTGAATGTACTTTGTACCACTGAATTGTACACTTAAAAATGGTTAAAATGGTAAGTTTTATGTTATCTTACCACAGTTTTTTTTAAATGTACAAAGAGCATTCTGTGAGGATATACAGAAATTTATTTAAAATAGGATAGGGGAAAAATCCCTGGCTCATAAGACTCTGGGAAGGGAGAGGCAATTACAAAAAGAACAACGCTGAAATTTCATGGGAGCTCACATTCTGATTTAATTGATTCGAATGAAAGTAAACAATATTTCTTACTCGAATAGATGGTGGTTACAAATCCATACATGAAACACAACTAGTATTCATAGAGATATGTTTTTTTTCTCACTTTCCTATGTTATAGAGGATAGGATAAAGTTCCATTTTTATGTGAAGAAAATCAAGAATAATTCTGTAATTTGTGTGTGTGTGTGTCTGAGTATGGGTAAAGAACTCCTAGATAAATGTTGTGTAGCAAAGTTTAAGAAAAAATATATTTTCAGTTATTCAAGTCAGTTTTACACACACGTACACATGTGTGTATATTATCATGTCAAACAAAGCTATTCACCGATAATTAAGAAAACATAAGCTAGGAAAAATAAAGGAATAGGACAGTAAGCTAGCGTCAGGAACAAGTCAGTATACAGCTTGTATGTATATACCATGAAACAGCAAAAGAATGAATAAACATCAAGAATAAGTCTGGCTCTCAGCTTTCCAACAGCCAAAGCCAGGGAGGACGTATGATCAGTTATTAGTTTTAGGGGCAGATTAAAATATGCTGATGACTTTCATTCTACCTTGCCTTTAGTTCTGCCAGTTAGTGATAATGACTGTATTCTCTTTAAATTCTTTTCCAAAAATAATTTTCTTTTGCTGGGTTATGTGCACCAAGACTACTGTTACTATAACCATTCCATTTCCCTGTATGGAAATACGGAAAATGGAACTATATTTTTCTGAGCTTCTCTCTTCTGTTGTCCTTTTAGTTTGAGAAGAGTACTAAGAAGAGAAATGTTGGCCGTTGGTTTCCTTTGGCAGAGTTAGGGACAGGGGCAATGAAGTGGATGGGTAGGGATACTAAACTTAACCATCATAACTGACAGCTCCTTCACATTAAAGCAGAAGGGATAACAAGAGAGGAATAGCAACAGGAAGATTTAGAATAAGTTTCACTTATTACAGAAGTGCTTTTAGTAAAGTATTACTACCTCCTCATTGCTGTGCTAAATGTTAAATTCATCTGCAACAGCTTCATTAGTTTCAGTCTAAACAGCTTCATCAGGGAATGATCTTAAACTTGTAAGGGTTAGATTTGTATTTAGTAATGATTTTTTCCTGTTACTGTAAACCTGTAGTGCTGCATTCCTAAGTTCAGGAGGCATAATAATAACAACCTCTTTCTAATCGAGAGAATGCCTCAGTTTCAGTGTTTGCTGATTTTATAGTGCTTCCTTATGTTTCCTTTTGCTTAAAAAAAGTGTAAATTTAAGTGTGTAGATAACAATTAGATCCTGTTGTTTGGTGCCAGTAAACTAGGATTCAGTATTTATAATAACAGCAGTTTATGTTTTAAGTTTGTATTATATTTTGTGTGATTCCATGTGGGAAGTCGTGATGCCTTTCAGAACGTGGTAAATTTCACATTTTAGACCAAAAATATTGAATAGAATGCTTCATATTTTAAGGTAGTATGTTTCCTATGATTATACTAGTATTTTTTTAATCATAGAAATCTTTTCTTAATAGAATACTTACATGTTTGACATCGTGAAAACTGGACTAAACATGAGCCATACTAACTGGTTTTAACATACATTTCCGAGTTGTAGAGGCCATAAGATAGAGCCCATGTAAAATATATTGAAAAAGAGAATGAAATTCTTAATTTTTTCTACATTCTTTTTCTAAATTTTATTTAGTATGAGTCTTTTGCTTCTTGGTTATATTTTTTCTCTGTGTATGCTATCCTTAGCAATCAAAAGCATTGCTGTCACTAAGAGCTGGTGTTTTGTTTTGTTTTGTTTGTTTCTTTAGTGGTGGTGATAGGTTTTCCTTGAACCGTATGTTCTCTCAGTTAGAACTGTGCACTGATAAGACAGTTGGCAGTGACTAGGGCATGCAGGCTCTAGCCAGGGAGCAACATTTTCCTCAATTCAATCCCTCAATGAGAGGGGTTGAACACTTGATTCTAAACTCATTCATTTAGTGTTCAAATCAATTGTGCTAATTGGACTGCCCAATGACATAAAAAATTTGTTACATACGTGTTTTCGATAAGAATTCACAAAGCTGCGTTATGGCACCATACTGCTAAAGCAGTAGTAAAAAGAGCAAAAGAAAACCCAAATTCTTCCATCTTTGACATTAGTCAGATTTTTTTTTTTAACATAGGCAAATTCCAAACTTTCTATGTTTCAGTTTCTCTAACTTTGACACTAGGGGCTTTTTATAGTTAGCTTTAACATTTTGTGAAATTTGTCACCCTTTCATGTGAGGTAGATTAAATTCTTGTTTAGTGATGTTTATTTATTTATTTTTTTTAGAATCAAGAACTGTTGAGGTGCCTGGCTGGCTCAGTCAGTAGAGCATACAATTCTTGATCTCAGGGTTGTGAGTTCGAGCCCCATGTTGGGTATAGAGATTACTTAAAAATAAAATCTTAAAAAGAAAAAATAGAACTGTCTTCTTATACTGTTAAGTTGCACCTATTTTCAGGGTCTTTTTAATGCACAGTTGGCTTCACCTTTACTATTCGAACACCATACATATTTTTTGGTGGCTCTGGAATGCAAAACAAAAAGAAAAATTAAAACGAAGTTTGAAAAACAAAATACTTAAGGTTTGCATTTTCTGTATGTCCAGTGATTTGGAATATAGTTATTAAAGATTCTTTCCTTTCTCCTCTCAAATTATAAAACATAACATTTAATAAGTTATTTCTGAACGTCAGTTACTTCACCTGTGAACAGATATCTGACCCGCTTACTATGAAAATCAATGAGATAATATATTTGGATGTTTTTTGAAAACTGTAAAGCACTGTGCAAGGAAATAAATTAATAGTTTATTGATAAGATTACTTTAAAAGTTTTGCCTTATTCAGATTAAGGCAACTATTAAACTAGTAAAAGGCAATTTCTACTGAAATATTTTATGCTTCTATGACTTTGTATCCAGAAGGCTGTTTTTTTGCATTGTCTGTTTTCACTATTTGCTGGGCCTTATTCTAACAACAAGTTAAAAAGCAAAACTAAAATTCATCATGTACAGTTATACTGTTCTTTGTTTTTCAATCAAATGACCCTTCCTCCTCTTTTAAGAGCATTTAACAAAATATTTTGTCATTTAATCATTGTGTTTAGCAAGAGGCCCAGAGTTAAAATGGGCTTTCTCCTAGTATTTGCCATCTATTAACATTATATCTATTAGCTTAAGAAAATTTTAATTTTAGATTTTATTAGATAAAACAGTAGTGTGCCCCTTGAACTTGGCACAGAATCACCACCATTATTGATTCCACAGGTGCGCCAGTTGCCTCATGCATAGGTGATCTTTCATTTGTATCCCTTTTCACAATTGTAATCAGTGGCCGAATTTCACTACACTTTTCCTTGTAGTGTCTGTTACTTTTGCCTTATTTCCCACAGTTCCTACCTCAGATCAGGCTTGTACAATCTCCTGGCCAGGCTTTTCCTTCCTACTTCATCTACTTGTCTCCATTCCTTACTCCTCTTAAAATTCCTGAAACATTATTTTCAACCTTTCACTCAGGCATTAACACTATTTAATGATACCACATTAGCTATCCAATAAATTCCAAACTCTTTAACCTGACATTCATAAAACCTTGTTATTTCTGCCACCTCTATGTCTGAATTACTATTACACCCATCATCTTTTTGCCTGCTGATTTCATTCCTAGCAGTGTCACTGGTGCCAGTACACTGCCTCACACATAGTAGGAACCCAATAAATATTTGTTGTACCGAACTATTATTTGCACTCCCAAAATGAACCGTTCACTATTTCCTGGACACACCCCACAAGTCCCCACTCCAGTGCTTTCCCATATGTCCCCTATTCCTCCTGGAATACTCCATCTCTGCCTATCACCTTCTTATTGAGCCTTCGGAATACAATTTAAATACCAACTATTCCATTAATCTTTTTATTATCTTCTCAACCAGAAATGATCTCATTCTACCTAAAAATTAACTACCATAGTTCTTCATAATGGCTGTCTCACAATATGTACCTCATGCTTACCTATATAATAGCTGTATGACTATTTCTCTTAATTCGTCTACCAGGGCTGCTATTCTTTATATACACCCAGGCCTTCAGTAAATATTTGCCAAACAAATGAATAAACAATGAAATTTATCACTAGATTGAAAGTTTCTTCAGATGAAACATTTCTTCAGAATAGTTGTGTGTGTACAATGCATACAATAAGAATTCAATGATGAATAAAATGATTGGAAATAGTATGGACCTAGTCCAACATCTTGCTTAGTCATCTGCAAGGGTGTGGGGCAAAACAGGGTCTCCATGTAAGAGAGTATGTCATCTGCCAACAAAGCTTATTTTTTCCCAGGCCAACAGTGTTCAAATTTGAAAAATGTTATTAGAAATATTTGTTTGGATTTTACTTTTTTTTTGAAATTTAGAATTACCTCAAGAAGCAATATTATCACATATCAACATCATATGTCATGTTCATTCTAATATTGTTTCTTACAGTGAAAAAATAATTTAGAATCTTTCCTATGGATGTTTTGTTTAGTCAGCACCTTATTTAAAAATATTAAGTTAATTGTCAAAATAAAAACTGGAAGATTTGCCACCTTGGAACCCTTATGATTATATCATGGTGTGTGTATTAGTCAGGGTTCTCCAGAGCAAAAGAACCAAGACACTGTGTACGTACATGGAGAGAGATTAATTTTAAGGAATTTGCATGCATTTGTAGAAGGTGACCAGTCCAAAATATGCAAGGTAAGCCCGCTGGCTGGAGAACCAGGGAAGAGTTGATTTTGCTGTCATGAGTCCGAAGATCCAGAATTCCTTCTTCCTCAGGGGAAGCTCTTTCTTTCTCTTAAAGCCTTCAACTGATTGGACGAGCTTCCCCCCCACCCATATTATGAAGAGTAGTCTGCTTTCCTCAAAGTCTACTGATCTAAATAGTAATCATATCTAAAAAATACCTTTATGTCAACATCTAGACTGAGGTTTGAACAAATATCTGGGTACTAGAGCCTAGCCAACTTGACAAAGTTAACCATCACGCCTGTGTGTTTCAACAATCAGCTGGGGCTAAGTAGAAGCTATTTTCTCTAAAAAGAGCACGCGCTCTCTATTTCACCATATTTCCCGTCCTGCCTACTTCATGCATTTCAAATCATCTGCCTCATTCATATGGGCATATAATTTGGACCCCAGATGTAGTTTGTGATCTTATTTATAAAAGGAGTATTTGTACACATATTACAAATGCACTGGCCTTTGGCTGCCTCTCTAACCTCGTTTATTAACATGTTTCTGCTCTTGCTTTAGCTACACTAGTTCCCTTATTATTGTAAACCTTCTAAGAATACTGCCATCTCAGAACCTTGACTTTTTTTTTTTTCCTTTGCTTTGAGTGATCTGCCCTCCAAATGTCACAAGTCTGCTTCTTCACTTTGTTCAACTCTCTGTTTAAATGTACCTGACCAGGGCACCTGGGTGGCTCAGTTGGTTAAGCGACTGCCTTTGGCCCATCCATGCTTACTCCCAGGATGGAGTACTGCTTCGCCCTCCCTGCTCAGCAGGGAGTCTGCTTCTCCCTCTGACCCTCCCCCCTCTCGTGCTCTCTCTCTCTCTCATTCTCTCTCTCAAATAAATAGATAAAATCTTTAAAAAATAATAATAAATGTACCTGACCATCTAAAATAGTCTATCTCCTCTCTGCATCACTCCATTACCCTCCTTTATTTTTCTTTATAATAGACAATCACAAATGACCCTATACTCTATTTGTGGATTGTCTTCTAGAAATTAAATTCTGCAGGGACAGGGATTTTTTGTGTTTACCACTGTATCTTACACCTGAATCAGTCCTCAGCATATTTTTAATAGTCAGTAGAAGTTTTCTGAACATATGTATATATGCTTAAACATAGTGATATGTCAGAAACTTGACAGTATGTTAGCCGGGAAATGGGACTAAGTGTAACAGATTTATTATCTGTTAAGTGTGAGAGGAGGAAATTTTACATTGCATTTCATACCCTAATAAAGTATTTGAAGTTTTTATGAGTATGCATTACTTTTATATAAAGTGAATTTGATTTTAAAAAATACTATTATCCATAACCTGAACAATTTAAATTTGATGCCTAGAAATAAATAACCATCTCTAAAAAATAGATCTGTAATGCCCACATATGTATGTGTATGTGATAGGAAAGTTCATTTTCTTTAATAGATGTTATTAGTATTGTGCTTTACAAAAAGATAAGATACATAAGGGAATGAAAATTCAAATCAGATTCATTATGAATTTACTGTAAATCTACATTATGGAATACATTTCTATAAATGATAACCTCACTTATGTTTTAAGTTTGCCAAATATTTCAAACTATTTTTCAAGTACTTTACATTGCAGAAATTCAAGCACTTTTAAAAATAAAATGTTAAAAAATTACCAACTTTAAAAAATATATTAACAGAAACATTCTCTTGCCACTTGGTAGCAGCAGGGGCCGTGGCAGGTTAGTAAGGAAAAGGATGCCTTTAAAAAAAAAAAAAATCCAATGCTATGAGTAATAGCTATGGCCAGAAATGACAATGAAAGGAGATAATTCCTTCCTATTTCAAGAGACTTCATTGAGTACAATTAGATTTAATTTAGCATATTTGAATTATAAATGTTTTTCTCTTTCCTTTCTATACATGACATATATGTTATTAATTCTTTAAAAGATACCTTAAAGGATACTCTTAATGCTTTGAAGTATACTTTTAAAGGATACTTTAAAAGTTTTATTAAATCTAAACTAGTTTAAAATATTTGACAAATGAAAATATTAGCTAATCATTGAAAACCTTTCTTCAGGAACATTCTCATTCATTAACCATGAAAACAATAAATAACGATTTGTTAACCTATAGAACAAGATATAATAAGCTGAGATCTTTGAGCTACTCTTGATTTCTAATGCCACTGTTGTCATAAAAGGCTAGGTAAATATTGACTGAGGATGATGATGATCCCACAGTATTTTTAAGACTGTATGGCACTGGCAGTACAGGCCGGTATCCGGGACTTAACATTGTCATTTTGCCCTGGGTCCCTTCCATCTGGGCTTATCCCAAAAGGACAAATGTTTTCCTGCAGTTAGGCATTTAAATGTGTAAATATTCCAGTCTTAATTATATACAAGTTGCTCAAGTTTTCACTCTTTAAATCACAGACTAGTTTTTCTCTGAAGTTTAAATTGGTGTTCCAAAAGTTTGCAAGGTCCAAATAGGCTTACTTGAATGTTTTTCCCATAATTCCAAACAAATTGTATTATAAGCTCAGGTCAATATAAAAATATTTTGTTACTCTTATAATTCCAAACCCAAGATGTTTATGAAACGTGTGAGTTTATTATTATAGTTTACTATTCTGCTTATTTGTTAAGTTTTAAATGTTGTACAGTATATCTTTTTCCTTTGGGCTTAGAAGGGTGTTATTTTATGACTGTCAGTATTCTATTAATATACTTCCAGTCACTTCCCAAATAACTGCTTCTGATTAGATCAGAAATAAACAGTATTTGCTACTACATGAAAGAATCAAGAAATTCAAAAGCCTAAGGATTTTCTTTAGTTTTGTTTTATTAGACATTATTGATCTAATAAATATTTTAATGTACATTAATCCATGGAAAGTTTCGTTGTCCTATCAGGGTAGGACATCTGTTCTAAAAAAACAGCTGAAATTTTTCTGAAACCTCGATTATATGAAAGAATGTGAAAATTGAGATTTTATTCTAGAACATTGAACACACTACACCATTGGCTCATAATTGAGTTATATAAGTTTTCTGATTTTGTTTGGTTTGATTTCACTTTTTATGTTTTGTTGTATATGATTCAGAATTGAAATAACCATTTATCTAGTTTTTCTACTCTGTTACCTGAAAACTAAAGTGAAACGAAGGAGTCAAGTATTATTAGTTGTTTGTGTCCTGACATGATTTTTAACAGCTACTTCTTTTTTGTTTATAATTAGTAACATGATGAAAAGGTGACAAATAGACTTGAATTATAATTCATATGAAGAAAACTTCATTTATTTTAAAATCTGATTTAATTGGATCTTTGTTTATTGTTTTATTTGTTAAATGTTTATTTTGCATTCTTTTTTTTTTTTGGTACGATACAATGTTTTAATTCGGAGCTGACATTGCAGTAAGACAGATGGTATAGGTTCTGACTAAGTGACCTTTGACAGGTAATTAACCTGTCTGAGCCTCAATTTCCTGACCTGTAAAATTGGAATTGTAATATTACCTGCCTCATATTATTTTTGAGAAAAATCAAATGAAATAATGCATGCCAAATGCTTTGTACAGTTGCTGGGTACAGGCTTAGGTATTTAATAAATATGAACCATTGTTATTATAATCCCTCTGCTGAGTTTATATTGAGTTGTCATTCACTTTTCTTTGAAATTCTGTTAATACATTTCTTCTCTTTTCTTTCCTTTTTCTTTTTTTTACTATTTTTGGCTCAAAATACAATATTGTGACTGCAATATGCAATTGTTTGATTTTTCTTAAGAACAAGTTTTCACTGGAATTAGAGGTCTTGTTTTTTTCTTGTTGTAGGATACTTTTAAAAAAAATACTTAGTCAAAATGATGTGCTTGAACTTAGATTTGGCTCTTTTTTATGAACAGTTTATTTTCGGGAGTTATTTCTTTACACAGGAACATTTTAATGGTCAGAAATCTATTGAGAATTAGAAAATTAATAATTTTTCATTTTTATTCTACCTTATTAAAAATATTTTTAGAGTTCACATTCAAAATATACCATTTCTCCCAATGTTTTCTATTAAAAAATCTACCCCAGGGGCACCTGGGCAGCTAAGTTGGGTGTCTGCCTTTGGCTCAGGTCATGATCTCGGGATCCTGGGATGGAGCCCCATATCGGGCCCCCTGCTTGGCAGGGAGCCTGCTTCTCCCTCTCCCCGTCCCCTGCTGTGCTCTCTCTCACTATCTCTCTCTCTCTCTCAACTAAAATCTTTAAGAAATAATAATAATAAAATTTTTTTAAAATCTACCCCAGAAAATAATAAATATGTAATTTTAAAGCTATTTTTCTAATTCTTTTATCTTGGAGTTTGATATATACGTTATCTTCTTTAATCCCATCAACATCCTTGTGAGATATTATCCATTTTTACAGATGAGGAAACTGAAGTACAGAGCTGTGAACTTACCTAGGTCACATCAGGGCCAGTAACAGAAGTTAAATATTACCTAACCCATCCAATACTTGGGCCTTTTACTTTTCTACTGGACAGCTTCCCCCAGCCCTGCCTCTCGCAGAAATATTGCTGAGGCTAAACTGGTACTTCAGCATTATTTTCCTGATTTGGATATGCTTGATATGTTTGTCACATTAAACACACCTCTGAGACCACGTTAAAGACATGTTAAAACGGTAAAAGAATCTGACCTGCTTTGGAGTTTAACAGTCTTTGTCTGTGTTCAACCAAACTATACAAATTACAACCGCAGTCAATGTCTGGATTTATAAATAGACTACTCTGAATTTTTTTTTATAACTTTTAAGCTCTAGCGTTATATCATATGTCAGACTAGAGAAGATAAATACTGTGCCTGAAAGTAATTTTATCCACACATTTATTTTTATTTGCATGTTGTAGTATTGTATTGTTTTATAACTACTCTAGCAAAATCACTAACATAACATTAACTATATTAACCGTAGAAGTAATCATTAGCCAAATAGCCATTTTCAATTTAATATGAATTTATCAAGAGCCTACTGTATACTAAGGACTGTGCAATCTCCTGTGGAGAGTAAAGTAACAGGATAAGATTCAGTTGCTAACCCTCAAAAAAACTATAATTCAGTAGATAGAAAAGATACTCAAAATGAGCATAAGAAATTATGTGCTGTTAAATAAAATTACTTGACATTGCCATAGAAAATCACAGAAGGGAGAAATCATTTTAGATTGAAATAGACAATGTTTTATGGAATGCTTGGGAACTGAAGTATGAACAAGTAGGATTCTGACAGAGAGGAGGAGGAAGAAGAGCATTTCAGTCTGGAAGAACAGAATAAGCGAAAGTGAGGAAGTTGTAATGCGTATAATGTGTTACATCACGGAACTGAGAGAAGGTTGCAGGAATTTGAAAGCTAGCACGCATTTAAGTTTGATCCTGCATTCGCTACAGATATAGAGCCTTGGTAATTAGCATATTACCCAGCAGTTCCATTCCATTCCACTCAAAATAGGTATTCAAACAAAAACTTGTATAGTAACGTTCATAACAGAATTGTTCACAATAGCCAAAAAGTGGAAACAACCAAAATGTCCATGAACTAATGAATAGATAAACAGAATGTGATAGATCCATTCAACGGAATATTATTCAACCATAAAAGGGAATGACATGCTTTCTTTTTACAAAAGAAAGAGTTGGAAGAAAATTACTACCTGATTTCAAGATACAGTCCATAAAATCACAAATATCAAGACACTAGTAATGTGAAAGGACCATGTAGATCATTGGATTAGAAAAGAGTCTCACATACGGTCTGTTTATTTTCAACAATGAAGACAAGGCAATTCATAGGGAAAAGTAAAACCTATTCAACAAGCAGTAATAGAAAAACTGTGTAGCTCTTTGTAAAAAATTAATTTTAACTCGGGGCGCCTGGGTGGCTCAGTCATTAAGCGTCTACATTCAGCTCAGGGTGTGATACCAGGGTCACACATTGGGCTCCTCCCCTGGGAGCCTGCTTCTTCTACTCCCACTCCCCCTGCTTGTGTTCCCTCTCTCGCTGGCTGTCTCTCTGTCAAATTAATAAATAAAATCTTTTAAAAAAATTAATTTTAACTCTTACCTCACATCATTCACAAAAATTAACAGGGACTTCGTCTTATTTGAATTTTTCCCCAGCACCTAATATACTGTCCAGCTTATAGTAGGTGCTAAGTAATTATTTGTATGATAAATAAATGATTAGATTCTAGTTCTGTTTTCTTGTTCTAGCCGCAGTGAGAGATGCTTATCACAGTTTTAGAAGACTATACGAATTCCTTATTTTCACTTCAATAAGATATAACCTCATTGCACTGTGTCAGTCTGGGTAGCTTTCCAGTCATAGCTTCCAGATACACTCACTTGGCACTGAAATGCTTAATAGTTTTACAGATATTTCTTTGTGTCACTGCATTGTATATATTAGAAACTGCAAGAATAAGAACATGTTAAACTTAAATAGAATAGCAAGAGGTAGAACAATCCTATATGTCTGTGGATAATTCGATACTATTTGTTGATGCTGCTAATTTGCATTTTGCTCCCACTGGCAGCTAGAGTCAACATGACATATTCATTTATCCTAATATTTAATTCCAGTGAGCTCTCTTTTTTTATTAACACAGATATAATGTGACTTTATTTTGCTCAAAGAAGTTAAAGGATACTGGTGCCTATCTTCAGTGTACAGGCAGATAGACAGTGATTAATGTTGGTGGATGAACTAAAGAGGTATGGTGACTATTGACACAGCAGACCAAGACTGGAAACCAAAGTCAGGACTCCTGATGGCTGATTTTTTAAAACAGTTCTTAAAGGAATAGACTGTATTATAGAATACCTCCCTCATCACATAGCTGCAAACTGTTTTGTTAAAAACAAAACAAAAAAAGTCGGATCAACGGAAAACAAAGTGCTTTTCTTAGAAGCTATGTTTTGTGATACTACTTCAGTGACTCACCAGAAGAAAAGCCCCAGTTATGTTCTGTCTCTGAAAATTCTTCAGTCCTTACCAATCTTCCTTTTGAAGAGGAATAGTGGCCATACTCTAGCAATAGCAGCAGTAGCCAGTGTGGGCCAGTACAAGACTGGAGAAGTATCATTGCAAAAGTCAGCATGTTTCCTGAGACAAGAATATGAAGCAAGGTGTCCTGTATATGCTGCTTAGTTTGAAAGTGATCTGAGTTCTAGGACAGTAGCAGTTTATTTACAATGTGCCCACAGTGTTGCTGGTAGGAAATTATTTTTGTTTTGATTGATGTTATTACAAGTAAGTTCTAATATATAGCAAAAGTCTTCTTTTTTTTTATAAAGATTTTATTTATTTATTTATTTATTTGACAGAGATAGAGACAGCCAGCGAGAGAGGGAACACAAGCAGGGGGAGTGGGAGAGGAAGAAGCAGGCTCATAGCAGAGGAGCTTGATGTGGGGCTCCATCCCATAATGCCGGGATCACGCCCTGAGCTGAAGGCAGACGCTCAACTGCTGTGCCACCCAGGCGCCCCAGCAAAAGTCTTCTGATTTGACTCTTGACTTTCTTAAAGATTGTTTGCCAATAAATACTTAATAATAACTAGCAAAATCATTAGCAGCTTTCAAAGTTTTAATAGTTCACTGTATTCCTTAAATATTAAATAGTCTTAAAATCTTTACAAGGAAGTTAATATTGTTTGCTATGTTGTCGCCTTTTAAAATGAGTGGGGTGGGGTTAAGCAAGAGAGCACAAGGGGAAAAAGTGTTCCTAAAGGGAACTTAGAAAACTGAAAGTCTTCCTATATACTGTTATTTATACTAAAATAACAACAGGACCTCAAACTGCAAAATCAGTATTCTGCTGACTCTTTCATATACATGGTCACTTACAGTTTTTGCATTCATTAATATTTGTTCCAATTCCATTGCAGACATGTTCCTTTATGCCTTCATGTTTAAGTTCTTTAGGTTTATATCTTTACATAACTCTTCAAAATTTTCTCATATATGACTCCACAGACATTCTCAAAGACTACCTTAAAATCATTTCTGGTTTATGCCAACAACAAGGGGAATAGCACAAGATTACATTCTTCCTTCTGTCACCTGAGGAGTATTTTTGACATTGCATACATCAGTACTTGATCAAACAGGTTGCTGAAATTTTGGCCATGTCAAAGTCATGTTTAAGAATTATAGCTCTATTCCATTTTCTTTTCATCTCCCTGTCAATGGATTCTGCAACTAATTTACCAATTAAAAAAAAAAATAGAAGAAGTCTTTGGCAGAGATAATCCACAAAATTGTCAAAATACTCAAATAAGGCATACATGCACTTGGATTATATTTTAAATAATTATGTTTATCAGAAATAACACCGACTAATATAGGCTTCTCGAAAACATTGAAATAGCAAATATATAGATCTATGAAGAACTCTTATTGTCCCAATTGTCTTAAAACGTATTCAGCAAGTTGAATGAAGGTAAAGAATTTGAATTTTGTTTTCTTTTTTCCATATATCCTTAAGTGGAATTAGTAATGAAATTATTCTTTATGTACAGACTACTGTTAAGATTTAAAACTTTTCCTATTTGAAATTGACTGTTTGCTATGTGGAATTCAAGAATTACAATTCCTTTCCTTTGGATTGAATTTGTCAACCCCTGTGCCAAAGGAGAATGTTTTTGGATCAAGACAAAGGGGTTTTTTTGGTTTGTTTGTTTTTTTTACTCCATCAAGTCCTTAAAATCATACCATATTTTGTGTTTCTTTCTTACTTGAGCCATGACTCTTTTCTTGTACAATTGTTTTATCTTGCCTGAAATTTCTAATTACCTTTCTTTTTCTTGGATCTTGTGCTTTATTATTTCAGCTTTTTCCATCTTGTCGCTCTTACTTTCTGGAGCCCTCTCTCCCTCCTGCTCTATTCAACCTGTTGGTGGCTCTCTGGAGTCCTGCACAGCTATCATCCTAGAATTCCTCTCCACTGCTCTACTGGGGTTGGTTTCACTATTTCCGGGATTCCGTGTCTTCTTTCTTGCTTTGTTCCCTCTACAAGTAACTTCCGAACAAAGTGTAGATTGTAGAGGAGTTTTCTGAATATAGAATTCAGATTTGAAAATTACATCCCTTCAAAACTTTCGAGATATTACTCTTTTCTTTTTCTGCTCCCTGAGTAACTGATCCCAGAATGATTCAAATTAGTCTTTCTTTGAAGACTTTCTTTGTAGACTTTGTAGACTTTATTTGTAGACTTTTTCTCATGGGAGGTATTAAACGTTTTTACCTTGGTGTTCTGAAGTCTCCTGAGGAGCGGTCTGAGAGTGGATCTTTTTTAATTTATTGCACTCTATACTTATAGATGCTTTCAATCTTAAGATTCTTGTCTGTCATATATGAGAAATGCTCCTTAAGATTATTTGCTGGTTTGCTCTCCTCCTTTTTATTTTCTTTCTGATGTCTCTTTCTGGTTTTCTAATTGCCAGCTGCTTCACCTCCCAGACTGGTTCTTTCATATTTTTTCTCTGTATTTTCTCAATCTTTAACTTTATTACATGGTTTAAAAATTATCTCAATTTCATTTCAAATTTTGTTTTTTGTTGGTTGTTTTGTTTGGTCAAATAGATTTGAAACATTTATTTATATAAGTCTACTTTCTCATTGTTGCTTTTATTTATTTTTTTTTTTTAAAGATTTTATTTATTTATTTGACAGAGATAGAGACAGCCAGCGAGAGAGGGAACACAAGCAGGGGGAGTGGGAGAGGAAGAAGCAGGCTCCCAGCGGAGGAGTCCGATGAGGGGCTTGATCCCAGGACCCTGGGATCACGCCCTGAGCCAAAGGTAGACGCTTAACGACTGAGCCACCCAGGCACCCCTCATTGTCGCTTTTAAGTAGCTTTCCATTTCCAAGAATAAAAATAAGTTGTCTGTAGATACGAAGTTTTCAACATAGCTATTGGCTTAGAGGAGCTTTTCTTGGAAATATTTTCCCACTTAACAAGTTGCATAAAAGCCCACACATTCATTTTTTTTAGTTGTGGTAAAATATATAACAAAATTTACCAATTTAACCATTTTTAAGTGTGTGGTTCAGTGGCATTAGGTACGTTCACTTGTCGTGCGGTTAGTCACGTCCTTCTATTAACTTTTAATTTAGCCAGTGGTATTTTTATTCTCTAAAAATGTTTATCTCATTTTTTGTTCCTTTTTCATAGCATTCTGATCTTGTATAATCAAATGTCTCATTTCTCTCTGCATTAATTTTTTTCTAATTTTTATTGTCTAAATTGTTTCTTTGGAGGAGTCAAGCTTTCTGGTTATTTGCCATGTTCTTTCTCTTTCATCCTTTGGTTCTCATCATATGTCTTTTCATAATTACAAAAAGAAAGCTGGATGTCTGGTATGTACTTCATTAGCTATTGTGTAATGGTCTATATCTACCCTGTATAGGAATTGTGCTGGAGAATATTGTATGGGGTAGAACAGGGAACATAAACTAGCAGGGTTCACTTTAATTTCTATCCAGTGAATAAGAAATTCTACAAGTGACAAAACTAGGACTATTTGACTTGGGAGTGTATATCCCAATTAACTTCTTCCAGGGAATTCATTTTTAAGCAGTTCAGTAAATTTCTTTAAAGATGGCAGACTCTTTGCTTATTGGCGAACATCAGGGCACCAGCCCTGTGTGCTTGGGGAAAAGGTCTCAAATAGGGACTTTCAATTAACCGTCCTGTTTAAAGGCTCCGTTTCTCACTCCTGCCCTCCTTCATACCAGGTACCTGTTAGCCCAGAGCTATAGCACCTCTTTCTATAGAGTTCTTGTGTAGTATATTCCGGGATGCTTCTTTCTTTGCCTGTTTCGTCTGTTAACACACTCATCACTTTCTATCTTCTGGAGTATATTAAAATTTCTCATTGGGGGTAATCACCACCTCCATTCCCACCTCTCTTCTCTTCCCTTTTATGGCTTTATTTCTTTTTAAACTGTGATGCTTTTATTTTTGTGTGACCCTAGAAGTTATGGGAGGTAAATGCATGTTGTAATATATGTATCTTTTAGTTTCCCTGAACAGACTAATGACTTGGAGAGATAATTCATATTCTCTACACTATTAAATTAACAATATTTCTACAGGTACAGAAGGATTCTGTTGCTTTGAAATTTCTTTTATTTAAAAATAATGGAGGTGCTTACAGTGCAGAATGAACATCTGTTACCCTAACAACAACAAAAAAAATACTGGCTCAGTTGGTAGAGCATGCAACTTTTTTTTTTAAGATTTTATTTATGTATTTATTAGAGAGAGAGTGTGTATGCACAGGGTGGCGGGGGAGGAGGGAAGGGAGGGAGAGAGTCAAGCAGACTCCACACTGATCTCACAACCCCGAAGATTATAACCTGAGCTGAAACCAAGAGTCAGACACTTAACTGACTGAGCCACCCAGGCTCCCCAAGAACATGTGACTCTTTTGATCTTCTGGTCGAGTTCAAGCAACACATTGGGCATAGAGCTTTCTTAAAAATAATAATAATAATAGTAATAATAATCAACAATAATGATGATGATGGAAAAAGCAAAAAAGAAAAAGTAAATTTCAATAATCCAACTGCCTTAAAAATCAAAATATACAGGTATTATCTGTAGACATTTGAATACATTTTACATATATGTGATTTGAATGTAAGTTTTTACCATATCTGAATTTATTAAGAAACTTTGTACCCAATATGTAAAATGAATTCATAAATTGGATTTACAACTATATCTACCAAATTAATTCAGTTATAAAATTACAGTTTTTAAATAGGAATACTCATTTGTTTCCTTACTCAAACTACTCTAAAAATTTTTATTTCTAAATCCTACTTGACATAATTAGTCATCAAGATGGATATTTTCTGTGGAGTTCTTGACACTGCTTCCCCCGGGTAATATTAGCTGCTTTGTACACATTGCCATTGTATCCTGCACTTTTTGTCACAACACTTGTAAACAGTTCTTCTGCTTACTTGTTCACCTGTGTCACCTCCCACCAAAAGTAAGCTTTTTGACAGTATCTTATTTATCTCCATACCTTATCCCCAGTGTCTTACACATGGTATAAGTGCTCAGCTAACATTTGTGAAATGTTATTGTGATATCCTGATAAATAAGTATCTTAGGAGCCACTTTTTCTTCTGCTTGTGTATATTTGAGATTTTATTTTAATAATTTTTTATTTCCTTATTCAAAGATAGATTTAAATATGGTGAGATTTTTTGGTTTAGGTAAGATTGTATATCATAAGTTTTCCATAGCCTCATCATGGGTAACACATTCACCTGCCTTTTTATTCAGGTCTGTCATTTTTGAATAATGAGCTTTGCTGTGTAGACTCTGATTTTTGTATATGGAAATGGAGTTAATTATTTCCTTTGATAGGTATGGGTTTGTTTAATGAAAGAATGTGTATGTATATGTCTTAGAATATATACGTACATATATTAGAATATATACATGCATATGAAAAAGAAATAACATCCAATAGATTTTAAATATCAAAGCATAACTTGAAGCAAAAGATTATTTTTAAGGAGAAAGCTATATAAAATACATGTTCTGCCAAGTTGTATTTGTCAAAGCATATCAAACAAATCCTTATGAACCTTAAAGTTCTTTTGTCCATTCTCTTTGCCTAGCACTTGAGCACTGAGAACTTGAGATGAAAAGAAAGAGATACGGCTACTCACTAGTGTCTCTTCAGTGCAGTTGGAATAACAAAGTATGAAATCTGGAACTCAGCCAACTGTTATTAATATCTTAAAATGATTTTTAAATGTAGATTTGCATTTATTAAAATTTAATATACTAGAAGCATGAATTACAGAAATAGTCTTATGAATATGAACAGCAAATGAAAACATGATTAAAGGTGGCCATATCAAGCATTCTTCACTTGAATTATCTTGCCAGCTTCTGAGTAATACTTTGATTTGGGTTTGAACATTTTGTATGTAACAGTTTTTACAGCAAGTTACTACAGTTCTTTCTGAATAATATAGGTCATGAGAAGTTCATTTGTAGGTGGGGCAGCTGTACTACTTCGGGGGACTGTCTTAATAGATCCATTTCATTAATTGTCATGAATTTTTTTATTAACAAAACCAGTACATCAGGTTTAGCCAGCTAAAAACTGTTCTCATAGTTGTTATCTTTATTGTCAGAAAGAATATTGTGAAAATGGGGAATTACTGAACATGCTTTAACTCTTGATTAAACAGAGGAATGGAACTATCCATGAACAGTAACTTAGGGGCATATTATCAAGTTGATGTACAGTGTTTCAGTTGTGTAACTCCCATTAATTTTAAAGCCCTATGCTTTAATTCCAGTGTCTTCCAGCTAGGAGTAATGTCGTAGCTGTCTGTTAGGTACTCTGAGTTAATGTGATTAATGTCAAGTAGCAGGATGTTCATTCTTTCCTACTTAAGCTTTATTCCTTAGGTACTTTTGGTTAAGCAACCTTCTAAGGAATTGCCTTTCAGAAACCAGGCAGTGGTATTAAGAAGCAGCAGTAATGGATTGGAAAATGAATGATGTTAATGTTTGCATTTTATTTACCAATGGAAGAAATTTCCTTCAGTTCCCATCTGATAATCCTTATTATTAAGTCATGCATAGAGCATTAGAACTATTTTTTTTTTTATTTTAAGAAGTTTCTAGGGACGCCTAGGTGGCTCAGTCAGTTAAGTGTCTGCCTTCGGCTCAGGTCACGATCTCAGGGTCCTGGGATGGAGCCCCACATCAGGCTCCTTGCTCAGCAGGGAACCTGCTTCTCCCTCTGCCTCTGCCCCTCCCCCTGCTTCTTTACTCTCTCTCTCTGACAAATAAATAAATAAAATCTTTTTCAAAAATATTTCTTAGACATATGCTAGGCAATTACAATATTATTATCCATATTCTTTGTCTCTTCCATATGGAGGTTATAAGCACTTTTTATTTCCTGCCTCATTAATAGCATGAATTATTATCTTCATAAAAATGGTTTTAAAAGTGAAACAGGAAGGTACTTAGTGGTTTTCTTAGGATCCCATAATTGATCTTTGATATACTCCACAACAGAATTTAGAATGTGTACTTGTACTCATTGTACTTGGTTAAACATTGGTCTTATAAAATTTTAAGGCTAAAAAAAGTCCTGAGAAAATCATACTTTATAAAACAAAAATGACATGATTTTTGGAAGTAGATATATTATGATTAGAATCCTGGCTCAACCATTTATTTGCTTGGATAAATTACTTAACCTCTAGCCTCCATTTTCTCATTTTAAATGGAAATGATAACCACCTTCCAGGGTTATTGTACAGATTAGATATAATATAGGTAAAGTGCCCAAATGAATGGCTAATCAATAAAACAAAAGGCATCATTTTTTTATTATCTACAGATTTGGAATCAGATCTAAAATAGTTAAACAGGATTAGCAAAGTAACATGGCATGTTACTGTGTTGCATATACAGTGTTATCTCTTAATTACTGATATTGTCCACACCATTTAGTAAGAATTATTCATTGGTGAAAACTCCTATTACTCAATATCATTTTTTTTTCCTCTCCCCCAAATTCAATATCTGAGTATGTCACAGAGGCCAGATTCTCAGATTTCTTTTTCAGGTTTGTGTGACTGAAGGGATCCTGTTATTTTTAAAGAGATCCCATCAAACTCCGTTATAACCAAGAGAGGTTTTTCAGTAGCCATTTATCAGAATCTGTAAAATAGATCCAGTTAACCATGACCTAGACTAAATAACAGAAGGCATTCCACACTAGGTCATACAGTTGCCTAGGCATGTGAATATCTGCTGATCCATGGAACCTTATGTTTTTTTCTCCTTATGACTCTGCGTGCTTCCTGCGTTCATAGCTCCAGATCCTTATTCCTACTCAATTATAGGCTTTTGGGTGCTTCCCAAGTTTGGCCTTCTCTGGAGCCATTTGTCTTTCCCAGCCTTGTTGTGGCCTCCCACCTCTCACTTCGCATACTGTCTAGGTGATCCACCACAGAAGGAATCATAGTAGGTGTTAGCTAATACTTACATAAAGCTTTACTTTTGGCAGAGTTCTTTCATAATAATAATCTAAGTTGATCCTCATAACAACTGTGTGAAGTAAGCAATATTAGCTCTCTTACAGTTGAGGAATCTAAAATTCAGTTAAGTAATTTGCCCGAAGTCATACAGATAGTAAATGGAAGAGCATAGGTCCGTTGACCACAAACCCCACACTCTTTTCATCTCTCAGTCACCACTTAAGATTCTTTTTCCGACGAGTGATAACAGAAGTGTCCTAAAATAAAAACAAATGAAAATATAAGAGTCTGTGTTGTAATATGAGAGCTCTGTGGAAGAAGCATCTATATGTAAATCCATGTGAGAAATATTGTCAAGTGTTAACTGGGGAGTAAGTCTTACACTTCTCTTATTTCTCTCAATATTGAGCACATGGGAGGCAGCTGATAAATATTTTTGATTCAATATTTCATTTAGAATATTAGAAAAAAGACAACATCTCCTCTAGGGAAAAAAAAGTTTTACTGTGATATTATTGTAACTATCTCTTGGCAGTTTTTTCATTTTTTATGACAGTAATTATTCAATAAAGTCTTCTCCCTGGACTGCCTCCACTCATTCTTGTGATTTTAACTCCCACCTGTATACTAATGACTCCCAAATGCAGATATGCAGCCCAGACCTTTCTCTTTAGTTCCACTTTACATATGAAAGCTATCTGCTGGACATTTCCAGATGATATTTCATGGGCACCCCACCTCAGAATGTCTAAAACTGAGGGCAGCAACTTATTATAAACAACAACAACAACTGTGCTTTCTTCTGAATGCCTGAGTCAACAAATTCCACGTGTGTCACTTCTTAAATATTTCTTGAATCTGTTTCCTTTTTTCTATCATTATTACCGATACCTTATTCAGATCCTCATTTTTTCTCAATTGAGCTACTGAAGTGGCCTCTTAAATAACTTCTCTGCAACCAGTCTTGTTCTCTTCAGATCCATTCTCCACTCCTGACTGCCGTTTCCCTCCATAAAACCTTTCAGTAATAGCGCTCCATTTCCACAAGAGAATGGCATGTTTTTAAGGCTCTTCATGACCTGCCCCAGGACTGCCTCTTCACCCTCATCTTTTGCCCTTTCGCTATTACTTCCTTGGGGCCTAATCCACACCAAGCACCATCGGCTAGTCTTTTTTCTTCTGACTCTGCTTTTGTTTATGCTGTCCCATGCTTTTTTTTTTTTTTTTCACAAATTGTTCTCTTCTAAATAACCAGCTGCCACCATTCCCTCCCACTGAGCAGCCAAATTAGCCTCCTTTCTGTACTGTAACTGTCTTCTCAACTGCACACTGAATTTCTTAAGGGCAGAGATGATCTTACTCAGTTTACAATGAGAGGGCTGCTAGTGCGTTTGGTACAGTATAGACAGATACCTTTGAAACTCATGCTCTTTTAAAAATTCTCTTATTCGTGAAAACCACATCCTATTAATTTTTAAAACTTATTTCATTGTGATATCAATGATCTTAATAGCTCAAACTTGGTCGATTCAAATTGGATTTTTCCCATTTTTCCCATTTATATATCATTTTTTTCATTGAAATAAATTATTTATTATTATATTGCATTTTGCAATGTATTTCAATAAAGAACAAAAACATTACATGCTGACAACATTATTGCAGAAGCCCTGTCTCATTAATATTATGTAGGTGAAAATATAGGTTTCCTCTACATGACATTAATATTGGTAGCTTTCTATTTGTGAATTCATTATACCCATAGCAGGAACAAAGAGAATAAAATAAATAAGCTGAAGACCAGTTTTCAGTTCCTTACCATCCAAATCAGTCTTTTTTTTTTTTTTACATTTTTTCCTACTTGAAACTGTTTTTCAATTAGCACATATCTTTTTGAGTAGCAAATAAGATCAGATGCTTAATCCTCACCCTAAATAAATATAGGTAAATGATATTTACCCATAGTATAGTCCCCAAGTGGAGAACAAATTATAGTCGGAACCATGTTTGTACTTGTCTTATGGGTAAGTTCTATACATACCCATAATAGGAACTTATTAAATGAAAAACAAGCGTGTTGCAGCTATGAATATTTCAGATAAGGGAAATGCAATTGTGCTTATTGGAAAGGAGCCTAACATTCTTTCTTACAGTAAACTCAGCAGCAGTATCATCTTGCCCTAATCCACTGTTTCAGTCCAAAGCTAGCTAAATATTGGGCTATAAGGACAATAAAATTTCCCTGCTATATATCCTTCAGCTGTTAGTTTGTTGGATTGGTTGTTTTGTTTGTTTTGATGCTTTACTTGCTTCAGAGAGATCTAGTAGTTGTATTTGTCACTCCCAAAAGTAAACCTCCTCTAGGCAGTGATCGCCAGAATGTAGATAGAGATATGCAGGTACTACAAAATCTAGTATTTATGTTTCAGACCTTTTCTTAATATCACAATATTTCAGTTCATCCTGATGTTTTTTCTCATAAGAATATCAAATCTTTTGAAAAAATAAACATAGATTTATGAAAACTCTCTTTGCAATCTACCTTTAAGGAATTGTTTTTACAATTGACTAGTTCTTAAAAATTGTAACTAATATTCTTTTTGGTATTTGCATAATATTCAGATTTATCTTTATTTAAGAGAACATATTACAGCAGTATATACTTTGTTGACAGGAAATTTATTCCAGAGATACATATAATATCAAAAAAGGACTCATCGTGCAAATATAAAATGTGAAATAAAGTATTAGTTATAAAAACCAAAGAATTGGTATCTGGAAGTCTTTTTTTTTTTTTAATGATTTTTTATTATATTATGTTAGTCACCATACAGTACATCCCCGGTTTCCGATGTAAAGTTCGATGATTCATTAGTTGCGTATAACACCCAGTGCACCATGCAATACGTGCCCTCCTTACTACCCATCACCGGTCTATACCATTCCCCCACCCCCCTCCCCTCTGAGGCCCTCAGTTTGTTTGTCATAGTCCATAGTCTTTCATGCTTCATTCCCCCTTCTGATTACCCCCCTTTCTTTATCCCTTTCTTCCCCTACCGATCTTCCTAGTTCTTATGTTCCATAGATGAGAGAAATCATATGATAATTGTCTTTCTCTGCTTGACTTATTTCACTTAGCATTATCTCCTCCAGTGCTGTCCATGTTGCAGCAAATGTTGAGAACTCGTTCTTTCTGATAGCTGAGTTATATTCCATTGTATATATGGACCACAACTTCTTAATCCAGTCATCTGTTGAAGGGCATCTCGGTTCCTTCCACGATTTAGCTATTGTGGACAATGCTGCTATGAACATTGGGGTGCATATGGCCCTTCTCTTCACTACGTCTGTATCTTTGGGGTAAATACCCAGTAGTGCAATGGCTGGGTCATAGGGTAGCTCAATTTTTAACTTTTTAAGGGACCTCCACAGTTTTCCAGAGTGGCTGTACCAACTTGCATTCCCACCAACAATGTAGGAGGGATCCCCTTTCTCCACATCCTCTCCAGCAATTGTTGTTTCTTGCATGCAAAAGAATGAAACATGACCACTCTCTCACACCATACACAAAAATAAACTCCAAATGGATGAAAGACCTCGATGTGAGACAGGAATCCATCAAAATCCTAGAGGAGAACATAGGCAGCAACCTATACGACATCGGCCAAAGTAACCTTTTTCATGACACATCTCCAAAGGCAAGAGAAACAAAGATAAAATGAACTTGTGTGACTTCATCAAGATAAAAAGCTTCTGCACAGCCAAGGAAACAGTCAAAAAAACTAAGAGGCAGCCCACGGAATGGGAGAATATATTTGCAAATGACACTACAGATAAAAGACTGGTATCCGAGATCTACAAAGAACTTCTTAAACTCAATACACGAGAAACAAATAAACAAATCAAAAAATGGGCAGAAGATATGAACAGACACTTTTCCAATGAAGACATACAAATGGCTAACAGACACATGAAAAAAATGGTATCTGGAAGTCTTGATACAGAGGACAGAATAGAAAATAGGTGAGAGATAGAGCCTCCTGGACTAGAGCTGTAGTGAGGTCTCCACAAAGGGAACTTACCTGCCAGGTAGGTCTTTGCTAAAACCTAAATAAACTTCATTTTCTCAGAGATCCACAAGAGTACAGATCCTGGTCTATTTCATTCACTTCTCTATCCCTAGTGCCTAGAACGATCTGGCACAAAGTAGGTGTTCTGTAAACATTTGTTGAATGAGTGAATGATGACAGTAAAAATGAGCATGTCCTCAGCCAAACCCAAGAGTTTCCACACACTGTCTGTCCTTCCAGCAATCAGAGCACCAATTATTCTCTCTAGGTGTCAGAAAATACTTGGACGTAGGAGAACACACTCATTCCCTCTTAAGATAATCTCTCCCTTCCCCACTTTACAAAATCCAAAGACCTCTGTTTAGAACTAGCCATATTTGCAAGCCCATAATTTGTGAAATATTTTCAGCAAAGCTTTCCTCAGACCTCCATGCTGATACACATGACCTTCTTTAACTGGAACACTCTTTATTTATCCTTGTTTGACTGAGGAACTCCTACTCCTTTTTCAAGACTTAGCTTACACATCATGTCTTCCAAGAAGTCCCCCTACCCCCCCCAACCATCCCTGGATCTGAATTTGGTGCCCCTATCATACATTCCCAATAGCTTCTTCTGCTTGGCTTTTGCAATTTTCCAAACTAGACAGTTTCTGAAGAAAAATATTAAATAGATTAGAACTAAATCACCTCTGGCATGACCCCATATATTATTTGGTTTCAGAAGCTAGCTGGCTGGTAAAATTTGGTGATGCAGTTTGTCATTGTATATTATAATATGCGATTGTGTATCAGAGCCAGAAAAAAAAAAGGTTTAAATTTCCAGTTGAGGTACTATTTCAGCAATAGTACATCCAATTTACATCTTTCTATTTGCATGAGTAACTGGTTACCTGTACACATGAGTTAACTAACACCATATTTTAAATTTATTCCAGTTTTGTAACCATTTTTTTTTTAAGATTTTATTTATT